>NC_073357.2:51720000-52020000 GCF_027580225.2 Misgurnus anguillicaudatus | reverse complement strand
TTTGGAGATCAGTCTCTTCTCACATGCTCATCCAAAGTATCATATGTTATTATTGTTAGCATGCTAACATGTGCTTATGCTAATTAGTATGATATAAAAACTTTTCATTTAAAATAACAGAATTGAGTTCTTCAGACTACACTACATTGAGTTATTCAAACTATGCTTAATCGAGTAACTCAGACTACACTAAATTGAGTTGAGGCAACTAATTGAGTACTGCCATCTACTTTAAATTGAGTTGGACAAACTAAATATAATTTAATTGTGTAAAGCTGTTTTTTATGAGTTAGGGGTACACATTCATATTGGATGGAAATCCTGCCCACAATTTTATTGAGTTAATCCAATTAATCTTTTTTTTGAGTGTATACTCATAGAAAAATATTCATGTGTTTGATTTTTTTAGCATGGCGCGGCGCTAAGCTGCGCGTCCAGTGTGTGACCCTCTTAGCGTTTATGATAAAAGAGACGCTCGCGTTTGCCAGATACTCACATAATCTCATGCGTAATCAGAGTTTACTGTTAAGGGAGTGTCTTGTGTGTATTTTGTGAACGTGAGCGTCTCTTTTATCATAAACAGAACACATATTTTGAAAAAAGGAACCACACACATGATACTCCGAACACTTATTTTGAATTAGCGCCCTCAGTTGAGAAGTCACGAGCCGCCACTGCTATCTATCTGTCTATCTATCTAGATATCTAACCATCCATCCATCACCACACTAAAAAATACTCAACCCAGGGTTGGGTCAAAAAGGGACAAACCCTGCCGTTGGGTTAAATTAACCCATTAAATGCATATATTTAATCGAACAGTGGGTTAAAATAACCCAGCATTTTTAGGTGGAGCATCCCAGCATAGGTAAAATTACAACCCAAAAAAAGTTTTCAGCAAAAGGACTCTTCTGTCCTTATCTGCACGAGTACCTATATGTGGAGCATTTCTAGTGAACTCTCCCTTAGGAGTTGTTCAACTACGCAACAAAACAGCCCAACGCTTCAAAATCATGAATCACCAAAGCTCTTATAGTGTACTCATTTCTTCAGATGAGAAAACACTGGAGAATAAATAAACACAAACCATCTGCAATTTAAAAATCTACTAAAACAAGATAACATCCATAAATGTCCAAAAATATGTCTGTCTAAATGAACAAATATAATGTGAATTTTGTCATCATTTACTCTTTCTCATGTTGTAACAAACCTATATAATTTTTTTTTTGTTCTGATGATCATAAAGGAAGATATTAAAAAAAATGTTTGAAAAAAAACGATCATGAGCCCAATGGACTGCCATAGTAGGATAAAAGTGGGGCTTATATATCAGTTTTGTTTCAAATACTCCTCAAAATATCTTAAAACAAATACATTCATACAGGTTTGTAAGAACATAAGAAAAAAATATTTTTGGATGAACTATCCCTTTAATACAGTATAGACAAATCTGACTCACTGTCATAATATAAAACTGCTTTTTATCGCCTACCTGTAATTTTCCTCCTCTGTTTCGTTTGCAGAGAAAATATGACCATTAAAGCGCCCATGTTGTCCCTTTTACTCTCTATCAGCTCTGTTCAGAAATCCTGCCGTCTTCACCTCAACAGCTTTCCTTCTCAAGCAACTGTGGCTCTTTCCCTTAAGTGTTGTACAAGTGTAGATGTAGACCTCAATGACGTTTCCGGCAGTCCCAGCAGTTTCAGATACAACGGTGGAGATTTCTTTGAAAAGCTCCTCTACTTTGGCGCAGTTGGACAGCAGTTTAATTGAGCTCTCCGCGTTGCACCCTCCGTCGCTGTGCCTGTACTCTTTCGCAGACACTTCTTCACAGGAAATGAATGAGAGGTGGGAGGGAGGAATTGAGCGCTGTTGCTGCCCGTGAATGAGTCAATGCGAACTAGTTGCTGCCGACTCAGAGTTATTAGCAGGGATGCCGGCTATTTGAATTCGAGTGCACCATCAAGCAGAGCGAGGCAAGTCAGCGCTCATTAAAATGATGCATAATCATACATACACTTAAACCAATCACTTCGCAAGTGCAGACACCCTCATCTGTGAGAAATTTGCACTCTGGACCAGCAAGGCTACAATAAAATTGGTGGGCTGCGGGTAAAGTGGCTTCCTTGGCAAGCATATTTATGTATTTTTTCCACATTGCCCTGTGTGAACAACAATTTGATCTTAATGAAAAAGGAGAGGCTGATCTTGTGATCACAATAGCTGTAATTTAAGAGCGGTGTGCATCTGTGTGTCCAAGCATCCATGAATATGGAAAGATGCGGAGTCACATGGAGGTTTCTCAGAATTTAGCACTGTGTGAAGTTAAGACTTCCATAGAAACTCAAGTGGGGGTGGGAGGAAAAACACTGCTGAGTGGCATGAAAATACATCTGGTACATTATTTTGCGCATAAGAATGTCTCCACTGTGCTTTTGCTACTTGCAAGTCTTTCATCCTAAAGCAACTGATTAGCGAAAGTAGGCAGAAATGATTGCCCATGAATGCGTGGGTGTGCAAATTGCGAAAGCAAAGAGCTTTTCGATCGAGCCTCGGTCTAGCATTTGACAGCTGACAGCTAATTTTTCCAATTTTATTTATGACAAAAGGAATTCTAGTACATACATTCAAACTGTTCGACTTGTTACTTATTTTCTTTGCCACTTTTCTCATTTTCTTTGTAATCTTGTGCAATAATGTTTATTTCAGTGGTTCAAAATCAACCCTTGTTCTGATGGCCACGTTTGGTATGTGTCACGGTTTCAACCGTGTTTCTGTTGTCTCTGTTCTGATTGTTGTCATCTGGACTTTTCATTGATTACCAATCATCACACCTGTTACCAATAAGTCTTTGTGTATATATCCCGGTCACCTGTATGTTCAGTTGCTGGATCGTTGCCTCAGTTTGTGTCCTTACCACAGTGTATGTCTTGGTCCCTGTTCCTGCCTGTTTACTTATTTATCGTGCCTTGTTTTGTTTCCTGTTTATTTAATAAATGTTATTTATTTCAAACTTTGCGTTTGCATCCTCCCACTTGTTCCGGGGACGTGACAGAACGATCCAGCCATTTGAGGATGCAGCAAGTTTGTCTGAAGCGGAACTCTCCCTAAGATTTTTTTTTTGGGGGGGGGGGAGTAGTGAGCATCGGGTTCCGGGAAGTAGCCGGACCGGAGTTCTCAGGAGGGCCGCTGCCATGCTCGATTCTTCCCCGGGATGGCTGCCGCCATACACGAGTCTGTTCCCCCGAGATGGTCCGAGTCGGTTCCCGTGAGGGTGGAATCTTCGGAGTCGGTTCCCGTGACGGTCGAATCTTCCGTGTTGGTTCCCGTAATGGTTGAATCTTCAGAGTCGATTCACGTGCTGGTCGAATCTTCTGGGTCGGTTCCCGGGATGACTGCCGCCACGCTCGATGCAGTTCTCAAGACGGCCACCGCCATGCTCAATTATTCCCTGGGATGGTCGCCGCCGAACACGAGTCTGCTCCTCCGGGTTGGTCGGAGTTGGTTCCCGAGTTGGCCGACCTCGAGCTCTTCGAACATTTTGCCTGGGCCAAGATGGCCGGTCCGGCTAAGCCGGATTTGCCCTTGCCCCCCGCTCTGCCAGCTCCGCCCTGTTTTCCCAGCCCTCCGTCCCTCCCCCAGATCCACCCACCGAGACTTTTTGTTTAGGCTTAGGTGGGGTGTCTGGTAGCCACTCCTTGAGGGGGGGTTATGTCACGGTTTCAACCGTGTTTCTGTTGTCTCTGTTCTAATTGTTGTCATCTGGACTTTTCACTGATTACCAATCATCACACCTGTTATCAATTAGTCTTTGTGTATATATCCCGGTCCCCTGTATGTTCAGTTGCTGGATCGTTGCCTCAGTTTGTGTCCTAACCACAGTGTATGTCTTGGTCCCTGTTCCTGCCTGTTTACTTATTTATCGTGCCTTGTTTTGTTTCCTGTTTATTTAATAAATGTTATTTATTTCAAACTTTGCGTTTGCATCCTCCCACTTGTTCCGGGGACGTGACAGAATGCAAGGTTAGACCTTAAAGAGGGGTGGGGGGGGTTAATTTTTTTAATGCATTTTTACTTATTAACACAGAAAAGAGTTGTATTTCTCATGCTAAAGAAAGGAAAAGTGTCAAAAAAGCATTATTTCTAGGGTATTTTTAGTCTGAACTCACTCCTCCTCTTTCCTACAAGTTTCTAAAGTTTTTCGAATATGGTTAACTGTTACGTATCACGGACCCCTTATTCCTATTATGGGCACTTCCCCCGGAAAAACACGCCCATACGTCAATCAGAGTGAGAGTGTACATCATTAGCATTGTACCTTCAAGTAGAAGTCACACGCATCACTGCACATGACAACTTTATTATATATCAAGAATCAACCAAGGCAAAGTGTGTTTTTGAAAGTAAAGAGAAGAAAACCTTATTCAGCTTTCCAAGTAACCATGTCTTAAGACAACAGTCGATGCAGTTCGTTTTTTTTCTGGACATCAGGTAATTGCAAATGGGTTTATGTTTGTTACTCATACAGCTGCCCCCTGACATTAGGAGTGTTTCCTCTATCTTTGTTTTTAAATCTAGACTTAAGACCTATTTGGTTGATTCTCACGAAATCCAGATTTAAAAGTCCAGCATAAAAAAATTTAAAACCCCTTGAAGCCATTTTTTTTGCACATATAAGATTAAGGTCTGAACTTACTATAACCATTATTTTTAGAGGATTTAAAAAAATATTTCCTATAAAATTATTTACATTTTTTTTAGATTATCATTATCAAAAATTATGAATATGCATTTACAAACTCATGTTCGGTAATGAGAACTAAAAAGTTGTCTAGGTATGACAAACAAAATTTAAACTTTTATCTGGAGAGAAAAATAAGAACTGCTCACCTGGTAGCCATTTTAGTGTCACAATCAATTATGTCCCTTCAAACAAATTGAAAATGTTATTGAGGGCTTAAACAATGATTGAAAATTGTTGCGGAGGATGAGAAAATTGGTCTTGAACACATTTATATTACTTATTATTGTCTCTACATTTACCAATGATCACCAAATACCACATGTTTCTTTACTGTAAATGTTTATAGTATAACATGCACTGAAGCTTTTTATTTTTTAGATTTTTTTATTATAAATATTTTAATGTCAAAGAACCCAAATCCAGTCATGGACACGTTGCGGTAATAAAAATGGTCACCTTAAATGTGAAAAAAACAACAAAATTGGTTTGTATGATGTCATTTGAAATCATGTGCAAAATAGTACATGAAGAGATGTTTGTAACTGTATGCTTCTTATTTTGATACTCTTACTTTGCATTTGCTTTTTTATCAAAATGTTTCATCACACCTCATAAGTGTAATTTCGCGAGAATCACCCATTTCTATTCCTTAGCCTTTTCCGATTATTAAATCATGGATTAGTAATTGTTTTCTTTGTTAAATTTATTTTATTGAATTTTATGATTGTTTTGGTCAGTGTAAGCTGAATTTAAATGTGCTTTATAAATAAAATTGACTTGCATTCAAATGAGTGATGGAGTGGGGTCAACATTAAAAGACTCTGTTCAGGAGTCACAACCACAGGCGGTAAGTAAATCAAAAACTAATCTCAAACGTTTGGTTTTAAAAAGGCACATATAATGTAAACAACATGAACATATAGCTGTGGGGTACTCATAACTCTTTATCTCCTCCCACTGTGGGCTTCCAAGAGTTCAGCCTTTTTTGGAAAAAACTGAAAGGCTGTTCTGCCTTTCATAAATCTGACAACAAAAAAGACTCTTTGGACATATGAAGGATAAATTACTACTTTATGTATTGCTAAAACAGGCTGCAAAGACTGTTAAAGACTGAATTGTGAAGTTTTGGCTTTTAAAAGCTTTAAAATGCAGCTGAAAATGCCAGGTGGACCCTGAATGTTTTTTTCAGCTGACTGCCAGTTTTCTTAAGAGCACTTTGGTTGCTTTGATACTTCTGCTTTGTTTATCAATCATTGTACGATGCGCCGGTTGGTTGTTGTGATATTTGTCCCATCCCTCCTCCACTGTGATTGGACAGCCAAGTGAGAACTGACATTGACGAGCTGAGCGTTTCAACCGAGGGGTAACCTTCCGATCTCTCTAATGAAGCCAACACGGAAGTGACTTAAACTGCAATTCATCGACTGGCCGCTTGAGGCTGGCTTCAAAAGGGAGTCAATTCCCATAGACTCCCATGTTAAAAATGGCCAACTTTACAGTAGAAAATAATATGTTTACAGCCTGGTACAAAAAGTGTTTTTGGCCTATTTGGCTAATTTTGCCCTTCATGACAACTGTGAGGGGAGTGAATTTTTTTGTAACTCACCCGTTAAGATTATATTAAGCCTTAAACTTCTGCATAATTAAGAGCGTGGCCGCTTGAGTGTCAGTTGAACAGCCACTGCTGTCACTAGACTCGCGCTAGGCGGGCGTGGTTTCACCTCAGCTTCACCCTTGTCCCGCCTCTTTACCCATTTTCGGTTTTCCGCGAGTAATTCGCGGGGACGCGCGGCCAAGATGGCGGCGGCAGGCAACGCCTACTTTAAGCTTCAAAAGCGATCTTCACAAACCAATGGGTGACGTCACGGACACTACGTCCATATTTTTTTACGGTCTATGGTGTCAACCAAAGTTTAATATTTTTCAACGCTGAGTGACGGCTTTCAGCGCAAAAAAAACGCTAGCTGCTTTTTTTTAAACACCGCACTTTCATTGGAAACAAATGAAAACATACGCTGGCCGCTGACGTAAAAGCTTTGGTGTGCACGTCCCCTTACACCATTAAACAGTTTTTCCTCATTTCTGTGCTCAGGATTATTTTGGCGGTGCTAAAATGGTGACTCGATTATGCACTGGAGCCACTGAGCATTGTCCCACCCCTAACAGAATCGTCAGCATCTATTCAGGTTGTAGCGGTATTTGAAAGTTGAGAGAGACGGCAGCTTTCCCAACAAGTGGGCATGGTTTCAGCGGCAACAGCAGACACACATCCTCCTGAGAGCAGAGAATCCTGCCAGATTTTGTTAACCTATTTTATTTATTTGGTGTTTTTTTTCATTCAAATTTGTCCGGGTGGTTAATATCACTTCAACTGAGAACACATTTAATATTGGACTTTACACGGACTTTAAAGTGTCATCTTAGTCTCAGATGTTTCTCATAAAACAACCTTTGCGTGGGAACTGGTGTATGCACAATTCCAGCCCTGTTTTGTGCATACGCACACTTTATAAATGAGACCCCAGGGCTTTGTTTTAGGAGAAATAGTGAGACACAGAAGACGTAAGCAAAAGTTTTAATCTGCTCTCAATTTAACCTCATTGTTGTCTAGAAGAAACAACTGAAATATTAAAGAGATCCCATCTGTGATTTTTCATTTTTATGTTATGCACACAGTATGATGTACAGGTATGATGCTTCTGTAAACCCACACAGTGTACAGCACAAACACAAAAGATTCACCTGCAGCATCTAGAGAGGTCAACAAAGCCTCCGTGAAGCCTCTAAAAATTGTTAGTCACACACGTAAACACATGCACAGCGCGCTCATATTTTCCTTCCTTCCACCCACACCCCAGTGCATCTACGAACCCTGTGACCTTGTGCCGATTCACTACAGACAAAATACCAGCATCAAAGGCCAATTCCCCAGCATGACAATGGTGTGCTCAGTGTGTGGAAATGATCTCAAGGTCCTCGACAAAAAACGAAATCACATATAGACACAGAAACAGAGTACCACCAACAGAGACCCACATCTCGCCTTCTGATAGCTTATATAATTATTTTATGATAAAACTAGAGAAAAGTAAATAAAAAATTTTCATAAAAGAGTCTTCATGAAACAAATATAAACCTTTGATAACTCATCTCCAAACTGTTTAAAGCTTAATGGTGTTTGAAACCTACTGTAAACCTCTGTGATGTTTTTCTTTAACCTGAGAAAGCAGAAAGCAAAAGATTAAAAACTCAATTGCTTGAAAAATCTGTCATTTTACATTATTATTATTAAATATATTAAAATATTATTATTTTAATCATTCTTTAGAAATTGTGTCACACTACACTCTGGTGCTATACAAAATGTCATAGAAGAGACATTTTTTGCTGTATGGGTCCATAAAAAAACCCTTTAAACTAACCTTTGTTTGAGTTTCATGTCAAAATAGCCCACAGATCATTTATTATAGCATGTCAAAAATGCCCCTACTTGGGTGGGAGCAAAAAAGCGCTGTTTTCAGATGTGTAGCTTTAAATGCAAATGAGCTACAGCTCCTCACTCCCTTACCATCAGGCAGTGAACGCTTTTGGTTAAAACAGATCTGAGTCGTGCTAACAAACACATTAAGAAAAGCTTTTGGGTAAAATTACCCATTCAGTCAGTGGCCGTGGGCGGGCCATCAGTGTGACATCACATTAACAAGAGAGTCAAGACAGCATGTCTAATGAGACTGCTTTGATTTAATGGTAATTAAAATAGAATGAGAGGGTGGATTTTTTTCATTGTAGGGTGGTTGTGTTCACACACTGCCAACACACGTTAATGTCCAAATGGATTTTGCATAATATGGGCCCTTTAACATTCGATTAACCTTTCTGTTTAGTTTTTTTGTAGTGATAAAAGTTCTTTAGACTATAAAACATAATAAAGTAGGGGTGCGCGGGGCAAAAACTAATGCGGGGTTAGTTGTAACACAGACAGTTTACATTGTTGTTAAGCTTTTTGTTTTTCCGGTGTTTTTTCACGCTGCCAAAAGACGAATTATTGGAAATGTATAAAGTTTTTCCAGAGCGTTATTGATGAACGAGTGTTTTGGTCGCATGCAAGTCAATTTTTTCATCATATGTTTTTTTTTTCGGTTTCTAAGTTGGGTGTGTGAGATACTAAATCCAATGCTATGACATATTAATCAGTGTCTTGTTGAGTAAAACATAGCATCGTGTTGAAATATGTCTGCAGCTCTTAGCAACTTTTTTGGTGGGCTTGAAAATATTTTGACCCAGCGGGGTTAATTGTAAAGCCGTTTTACACTTAACCCCTCAGTACTTACGATATGAAAACCGCTAACGTAAGCGTAATTCTTGCCATTGTTTTAAATAGGCTACACAATAATAATTGCTGGCTGCCAATAAAATGGATATGCCTGTCTTACCAAAAATCGTGTGTCGAATGTATTTTTGTTCATATCTTTAAAGGGCCATGGCATGAAAATCTGACTATTTCCATGTTTAAGTGCTATAATTGGGTCCCCAGTGCGTTTATCAACCTATAAAATGTGAGAAAAATCAACCCAGTAACTTAGTTTTGGTAAACCATTCTCTACAAGCACATGAGAAAATAGGTTGTTGAAATTTGCCTCTCCTTATGATGTAATAAGGAGCTCTTATTATAATAATACCGCCCCTTAATCTGCACTATCCAATCACAGCACTGAAATTTAGTGCAGAGAAAAAGAGAGAGAGAAAATAAATCACAGGACAATTGAGTTTCAATTGCAACAAACCGCTCATTTGCATTTAAAAGGAAACACCCAAAACTGCACATTTTTGCACACACCTACAAAGTGGCAATTTTAACATGCTATAATAAATTATCTGTGGGGTATTTTGAGCTAGACTGGGGACACAAAAGATTTATTTGACATCTTAAAAAAGTCTTGTGCCATGGCCCCTTTAATATTGATTGAATAAAGGTCACGTCAAAGCTTGAAATCATAATGAAATGAATGGCTAAAATCAGACTTTGATGCTCATTATCTCAAAATTAGATTTTTTAAAACTGTATTATAGTTATTACAGACTGGGTCACATATAAAAAATGTTTTGACATAATTGTGCTGCTTTTTCTCACATATTTAGATATTTGTATCCATTTATAATTGAACTATTGTTAGAAAAGGGCTGGATGAATGAATACAGTGTAGATACCTGTTTATTATAGACAGATATATAAACAATATCCACTTCAAGTATATAGACAAAATAGTATTGAAATATTTGCCTGCAAACTTAATTTTTAGCAAGTGTTACAACTAACCCCCTGCCTGTTACAATGCAACTATCAGGTAAGTTGTAACGTTTGCACTTCTGTCACGTTTGGTGTAATTGTCCAAGAATGGTAAGTACTACAAACAAACTTTAAATGTTCATTAGTAGCAGAGATGTGTGTGTTGCTTGTGTAAAAATATAATTAATCAAACTCAAATATTTTTTTAAGGATTGAGCCAAAACCAAAAAGCGTTAGGTTGTGCCCCTCTCCCCCCTAATTGTTTTTCTAAGCAGAGCTTCACTTCAGCCCTTCTGTTCTTTGACCTTCAGCACCACGGACAGCAACACAACAAAGCTACACAGCCAGCATGTTGATGTTACAAACTAACAATCAACACTCAACATGTATCATACTGCAAAGTTTCTCAAACTTTTTGCGGCCAGTGACCCCTTACAGGGGAGAAACATTTCCAAGGACCCTATTTATCAAGCATATTCACCTTAAAGCATATTTTTACATTTGTTTTATAGTAATAAACAAAAACACATTACCTCCTGAATCATGCTAATTCAACTTGTGTTTTTAAAAGGGTTGTTTTGTTCAAATTGAATTTGGACAGTTATACTTTATAAGTGATCTTAAAAGCAACAGAAGCAAGACTGCCATGGTTCTTAAATGGTCCCATATGTAAATATTTCCTTATTACAGTTTTTCTTCTCATTGCTTTGGTGCATTTCTCGAAGCATCCTCGACATTTGCAAAACAGTAAGTGCATTTCCCAAAACAATTTGTACAAATTGCAAAACACCATTACCTGCAAAAGCCACTCTCTTGCTCAAAATGCTTAGTTCATCTCTCAAAAGTAAATATCTGTGTCAACGAACATCTCAGTGCCATCAGAATGACAAGTCCTTGTGTCATTGTGTACAGATAAGACAGTCTAATTGCTTAGTCATGTTGTCAATATAACAGTTAACTCTGGAGGGATGATCTGATGTAAATTATGACTAAAGTTTTGAGGACAATTATTGTAAATTGTAGGTTACACCTTATTGTATGTGGGATCTTGGTTGCAAGAGACTGGACAAAATTCACATTTACACTTGTACTGTTTTTTCTGTAATTTGTCTCAGACCATTGCCTGATGATATTGGAGTGATGGAAATTAACATTGTCCCAAATTATACCACGGGTCTGTTGAATGCTGTATTCTGATTGGTTGAGAAATGTTTCATGGTTATGCATTATTTTTCGATAACCGCACACCTAACTTTTCAAATGTCTTAAAAATATGCACCAGAGCAATGTTTGTGGTAACTGTGGTATAAGCGTAATAATTGACTCCGGTCCTTTGAATTATTTGGAAATTACAACGCAGGTGTGCATTATTTTCAAGTAATTCAAAGGACCGGAGTCAAAATAATACATACCCATGGAACATTTCTCAACCTTTGGTGCATAACTATCTTGGGTGTGCATTATTTTCTTATATCTCAATGGCCCGTCGTCAATTATTCCTTACATACTTTAACAGTTCATCTTCAATCTGCCCTGTATAGAAATATGCTTGAGATATTATGACAACTTGTTCAACCATTTTGCATGTAAAGACTTATGCTATGAACTTATGCCTAAATGTTGTGGAGGGTGAGACTATTCAACAGAGACCCATTATAATACAATTTGATCAACATGACATAAGCAATTGGTAATGTAGGAAAAAGCAGAGGATTGTACATACTCATTTGCATGGATGAACCAAAGCATTTGCAATTTCTTCAAAGAAATTAGACATTTTTTGATGTGAAGATTGATGGGGTAGTTTTGAGAATTTCAAATCTGATCTGAGAAAGTGACTGAGAAAAACTGTAATAATACAACACAATTATAATTTATAACTAATTATTTCACGGACCCAAAATGGAAACTGAACAACATCATGACTTTCCTGCAAAAGCATGTAACTTCAAAATCCTTAGTTCATCTCTAAAAAGTACATTTTTATGTTCGTGAACATGTCCCCCCCCAAAAAAAATTATATATATATATACCTATGCCCAACCACACAGTGGCAGTATGAGACCAGATTTTAATCTCTGAACAATACAGAACTCCAAAACTATACCTTTTTTTGTATCATTACTCTTTAGCAAACTTTAACTTTAAGAGCATATAGAAAAATCAGGAACAACATATTACTAATAAATGATAAAAGATTGGGCTATATATCATCATTGACATATCTTCAAATACTAAGCTACCTAGCCTACTATTTGTCTTTAAGTCCCAAATAATATTACAACATACTAAAAGGCCGAAATATGAGATATACAAAATTTCATAACTGGATGTACTGTGAAATGAAAGTTATTTAAATTTAGTCAGAATTTGTGGCAATGGTGTTGTTTTTAGCCAGTCCGAGTCGTTCTGCTGCTTACATCATAAAAACAGACCTCTACCAAAAATAAGCAATATACAAAAGTACACACAGATTAAAAGAAAATTTTTTGGGGGTGTAGAAATTCTGCACTATTTCATCTCCCATAGTCCACTTCTGACAACAGAGGGCGACATTGTACCATGATTGGTGATTTTAAAATCTGCCTGAATAGCTGTTCATAAATGTTACGCTCTAGTATTCATACTAACATGCTGCACATATCTTTATCATTTAATGTGTTTCCAGGCGAAAAATTATAAACAAAAAAAATGAGATGATAAATGATCTTTACAAAACACTAAACAACTTGAGAATCTTAAGTAGTTAAAGTTTTGGCTTTGTCATACTTAATTGTACCCATGCTGACACACATTAGCATATGAGCCTTCAACTAAACAGACACGGCATAGGCAGCACTGCCTTACCGAAATGCAAAAATCTCAGAAAGATAATCCGAAGAGCTAGTGCACTCTCTCTAAGACAGGTTAAGGCCTAAAAAAGAGACCAGTAGCTTTGGGACATAGTGTCAGTGGTGTTTGTGTTAGCTGCCAACTGTTCTCAGCAGCAGGTGCCCTATAGGCAGCTCTGTTATGCCACCATACCCATGCCTCCTGTGCTAATGAGAATAATGACCTGCTGTTTCTAATTACTGCCAAATTAAGACAGTGGCCTTCAAAGGACACAATGAAGGACCTTGCTTTACATTGCAGCTTTTGTTGGAGTTTACAACTGCTGTAATTACACACCTGGGACTGTTTAGGTGGTGATGAATAATTGCATAAGAAAAATAGGAAAAGATACTGAAAATGCAGTAAATATCCCAGTAGGCTGTACCAACCGAGAAAACAATGTGACAGCTATCACTGTAAAAAAATACGTAGAAATTACAATGTTATTGCAGCTGGGTTGCCGGTAATTTACCGTAGATTTAAATTTATGTTATTTACTGGCAGGAGTTTGTTTAAAGTTGGATGGATTTTAAATATTGACAAGTCTATTCTGTATCTTTACAGAATAAAACTATACAATAACAGACATTCTGGGAACCAGAAATCATCATCAAACTTTTTCTGTTTTTGCTTCAGATTTTGTTTCCCAGAATGTTTAGCTTGATGCTGTTTTTCTAGTTTTATTCTGTAAAGAAAAAGACTTGTAAATGTTTAATGTTCATTTAACTTTGAACAAAATGTTGCCAGTAATAACATAAATTTAAATCTACGGTAAGTTACCGGCAACCCAGCTGCAAATTTCCATGTAATTTTTTACAGTGTATATTTATAATGCTATTAAATAAGCCTGTGTATCAAATTTTATATATTATAGTGCCACTAAGCAAATATGCATATATCAATTCAAATATCCTCCTAAAAAAATCAAACATCAAAATAAAAAGAAGATTATGTTATAATTGGGTTTATACAGTAACCATTCAGTACTACTGTAGACACGAGTGCTTTAAAAAAAACTACAACAACTCATACAACGCACGCATGCACATAAACAAAGAGGGCGCATTATTTACTGAATGCACCCATTAGGATTAAAAAATGTAATAAGAAAATTGCACTTTTAAAAAAAATAATAATAAATTTGGTGAAAATTGTAATGCAATGGTAGCCTGGGTGCCAGCCGATCTTAGCCCCGCCCACAAGAATTTGAGAACGGGAAGATCGGTCTGGCGTTTTTCCGTTGAGGAGCTGCTATGCTAGGACTAGAGCTGGGCGAACCAATCAAATTGTCAGGGCGGGCTTTATACGATGATGGACAGATAATCAACAGTAACGTAATGAACCACGTCACCAAAGAGCGCGTGTGTTGAATGGCTGCCGCTGTAGAGTTCAGATGTGTGGATTCTGACATTGTTCCTCTTTTAAAATCAATGCTCTGTCGATATCTTTTAGAACAGACTCAGAGAAACGCGAGCAAGGCATTTGTTGATGTTTTTGCCGTCCTTCCTATTCGGCAAAAGTTGGTCGCAACTGAAATGGCTAACGTTATCACGGCGATGCAACTCAGCGTGCATGACGAGATGGATATAATTAGCGGTCGTTGCCAGCTTCTTTTCGGAAGCCCGGAATCGTGGTTGCTGAATAAGCGTAGGGACATGCTAGGCTCCAATATTTTCAAGCAAACGTAATGGGTATCGTCGTGGATGAAGTTCACCTAACGTACAAACGGTAAGAGATAGTCTTACTCTATGACTTAGTAAATACTTCATGTTGTGATATAAACGAAATGTTGTAAACATAATAGGTGTTGATGTACATTCGCTAACTCAGTATAATCACAATGTTAGTGTCATTGTAGCGAAGTACTTCGGTCAGGCTGCAAAGACGTAATTTCAACATACACTCACACACACACTCCGTTGCTCTGATTGGTCGTAGGTCTATCCAATTGAGTGCAGAGGCATTTTTCGGTTGAGACACGCCTCATAATTATAGCTCAATGGAGCGGTATCAGACTCAAATTCTGACTAGAATTGAGTATGACAACGTCAGGCTAATGCAATGGCATAATTGAATGATGAAGTGATTCATTTAAATTCTGTCTATAATAAGAACTGCTTGCTTCACATTGAAAGCATCGGCCGATCCCAGAATCTGATGGGCCGCTGGAGGGCTGCAGGTGCACAGGAAGCACTCCACAACACACATTTGGACATCTGGCCTGCTATACTAAAAAATGAAAAGCTTCTACACTGTAAACTGTTTCTGGTAATGTAAATGATCTCCTAAATTTGCAATCAATTAAGCTTTGATTAGATTACTATTTTTTATTATTTTATTTTACCCCTGAAACAAAAAAAAAAAAACCTTAGAAGTTAATTTACTCTTTACATGACACATTTCCGCCCTCTCACTGACTCTTTTATTTGACTCAACAGCTTTTAAAGCTCCATTTGTCAATAACAACCAGAAAATATGATATAAAATGAACTTCGGTGTCCTAAAATAAAACAAAATTTTTGGCAAACTATCTTCTATATCCTAATCTCATCAGTAATTAGATGACAACTGCAACAATAGCATTAAAGGGATATATTACCCAAAAAATGAAAATTCTGTCACCATTTACTCTCATTAAGTCATGTTGTTATAAATGTATTTGTTCTAATGAACATAAAGGAAGATATTTTGAGGAATGTCTATAACCAAACCGATCAGAGGCCCCATTGACTTCCATAGTATTCTTTTTTCCTATACTATGTGTTTAGCAATTACTGTATCTATTCAACTATCTTCATCTTACCTCACCTCACCATGGGAAAATTGCTAAACCAAAGAGACGTCACCACCTGCTTATTTGACAAGCGTAACATTCAACCATTAAAACTTATTTTTCTATTAAGGACTGCAAGTAAATAACTGTTATTGGGCATCTGAATAAAAAATAATGAAATACTTTACTTTTTTTCAGTTTTTTTTGTTGAAAAACAGTCAAATCAAAATTTCATGAATACTAAAGAGCTTACACATAAAAAATGAAAAACATTTTTTTGGTAATCTCCAATACTGCTGTGGCAGGAACCTAACTTTGGGGGGTGGTCTAATAAATTTGTTAAGCACTGCGCATCTGTCTGTCATCTGCAAGTTAGAAAAGTTTGCAACAAGCTATTTTGGCAGCGTCCTTTAACTAGAGATGCAGTTTTTATCTGTGAACTTTTCATAGTACATTGAGCTCAGTTTGACACAGTATGACCCTTTCAAGGCCCTAAAATCACACCATTAAGAACACAAAGGGGTGGTCTCCTGAAGAGGGTTATAGTGCTCGAAATTGCGACCATTTTGCAAACTCAAAAAATAATTTGGAGCGTTTGTGCGAGTGTCATTGTTGTGGTGCAACCTGTTTTAATTTCTTTACAAAACGCATAAACTGTGGAATAATTAGCTAACGTCTCATAGAGACCAATGAAACTTTACACAGATGATATTCAGAGCTGCTTTCAGAGTTTACATGGACTTCATTGGCTACGTCCGAGACCCAACGCAGTTTACTTGTTGCCTCGCTGCTTCATAAGGCAATGACTTTGACGGCATAAAGACAGCTCCAGGAAACGCATTCGGACAGCCTTTATAGGCAGCGCAACGGAATTCTGTTTAAAAAGAAAGCACTTTTGTGATAACTAATCCCATATTTGAAAACTGCAATATGACTTTCTTGCTAGATATGGAATCAAAAGGTGAAAAAATTCAAATAAAACTTTATTAACACAAAATTTGTGATCCTTTCTTGGCCAGCAATTTTTTCCAACTCGACAAGGCTTGACCAATCACATTCCCCGCACATGGCCACACATAGAATTGTGGGACGTGACTACAAAGGTATCCTAAGTCAGGAAATAAAGGAAACATTGGATTCGGATGTGGCTTGATGCCTTGAAATTTCAGACGCAGACATTGTCTCATTGAGAAATGCGATCGTCAAATACACACTGACAACCGAGAAAAGATTAATTATTACATTTTATGAATTCAATTTATTAAACATGCTGTTTGATAAGTGATATGTAATTAATCATCCAGAAAAATTAAAACAGAAAGGGATTTGCGGAAATAAATTTGTTTATAACAGAACAACTGAATTTAAAATTAATAATTTAAAACAACAAATGAAGAGTTTCGTTGCAAAACGAGATAAATCCATTTTTTAACATTTTTGTCAAAACATGTTTATTATTATGTTATCATGTTATTATTTTATTTTATGGTGCTACTAAGCTGTATTTTTTAAGTTATGATGGTTTAAATCAAAACAAACCAACTGCAGGTGAATTGAAATTAATTGGAATGCACAACCAAAAAACGAGATTTCTGAACAAATAAAAACGGTGGTTATCTCGTTTTGCAACGAAACTCTTCAAATGTTTATAAACCTACTTAAATGTCCTAATAGCCTAGTCCTGGATTAATGTAAACCCTTTCCGGGAAACTGCTCTATAGAGTATGATAACAAGTTTAACACCGCTTTCACCAAAGTTTCTGCTATTAGGGCAATAAATGTTGGACGCTTGAGGGTCTACATCTAACACTGAATGGGAATTTATTACCTAAATGTAGTTCTCTTAACAGAGCTAAATGATCCACAACAATAATAGTCCAGAAGTAAATTTTGTGTTATTGCACTTCGCAGAAAGCTTAACACTAAGCAATAAACATAATTCCCAATTCAAATCTGTTCACAAAACATTTTGTACTTTTTTCCAATCTTATTAAATTACCCATTTCACACTCCCTATTTCTGACTAATAAAACGGTGGCACCAGACACTTCATCAAAAAAAACCAGCTAAATATATTTAATCTAATAATCAAAACACCAAGCAACTTTACACTAGGATCGATGCCTTCTTGAGCCATTACATTTTCCACAAAATTAAAGTACGACATTGAACGACACACCCATCCATCATGTAGAAAATCCACAGATGTGATGATGCATGTCGCGTTATTTGAATAATTAATCAGCCAGACCTGATGGTTTATGTGTCCTAAAGCCACTCACGCTGCTGTTGACAGTTCCTGCGTGTGTGTAATTCACTGAGCATGACGGTAAGTGGCTGGGACCCTTAAAGATTGTGAGCTGTCACAAAGCAGAGCTGTATGATACATAGCGTCTGCAGTGAAAGTTGCATGCAAGTGTGCACGTTAAAGACTCTGGAGTGAATTCGTAAACAGTAAGCCGCTCTTGTGCTTCAACAAAAATCCTGCTTCATTTGTACTAACCAAGTGCAAGCTACTTAAAAGTGCAGTCATGATTTGGAAAAGCTAACTTTTGCAAACACGCTGACTAACAGGGAACACAAACTGTCATAACATTCGGAACGAATCCAATCATTATCCGCTTTCTTTTTAGCAATGATAGCCTAAAGGCCACACTGTTAGACTTTTTATTGTATATATGCGGTAACTGCCCCATTAAAGTACCATAATTGTACCTGTTTTTTACAGTATGATGTCTTTACCACAGTTCCATTTTACAGAATAATACCCTTACTGTAACCTAGTTTTAAGAAATATATTGCCTTGAAGGGTAATCGAACCCAGGTCACCCGTGTTGTAGGTCCGTAACACTACCACAGTGCCACAGAGTCACTTTATAAAAGTTATTCGCTACACTCCCCAAGTAGCCTGTTCTGTCACTCTCCCGACACACTGAGGAGCGAAATCTTGGTGTCACTAGTGTTTTGAAAGTCTTGAGGTCAAATTCAAATCTGATGGTCAAGCATTTATCCATAATCCCTTTCTTGTTTCTATCTACAATTCTCAATAAATTATTTACACTGCTGAAAACAATTCACATTTTGAAATTTGCTTCACTGCTAAAAGCATAACAAATAAAATGTATTTCATTTTTATAACACTGTTTTATCCATCTACAGTAGCACTTCTGCTGTTGTTTTACAGCAGTCTACCGCAAATTCAAAACATACAGTAAATCACTGTAAATTAAATGTTAATACCCATAATGCAACGCATATAACAGTAATGAACTTGAAAAGAAAATGATGGTATTTTACTGGCCATTTTGTGGTAAGGAACTGTAGAAATTACAGTTAAGTCTAACAGTGCACGGTAAACACTGTGGGTTTGCGTTAGAAGTAAGAGACGATGGAAAACATTGTGCTCGGTGCGGTACATCACACATTAGGTCAGTAGGTGGACAGTAGGCAGCTTTAATGGCTATTTGACACATTCAACCACAAAAGCAATCCGGTTGAATGCTTTTCGACTACTCTGAATGTGGTCGATAGTGGACGATCTCAAAATATTTTACTTCCCGCTTACATCTGTATTTAGCATCATCGACTTGTGATCAGATCGACCAATATGCATCTTAATACCAGGTGTAAACAAGCCTTACTATGGGTTCACACCAGATGCGAGTTCAACGGTGTGCGCGAATAGATCACATACAAAGTCAATGCAAAGACGCGATCAGACACGTCCTCGCATGGGCCGATGCGAATGACACAATATGGGGGGCGCGTTTGCTCAAAAACACGTGCTATTCGCCTTAAATGCATCTTCGCCCAAGTTGAAAATATTCAACTTGAGCGGAAAATTTGCAGGACATGAAGTTAAATCCCGCGAATAGTCTTGAGCGAGTAACGCGATGCCCCGCGTTTGGTGTGTACATAGCATTAGATCACCTAACATAGTAATTGCTATCAAGATAGACCATTAGACCAGGGATGGGCCACTTCGGTCCTGGAGGGCCGTTGTCGTGCAGAGTTTAGCTCCTACTTGCCTCAGCACACCTGCCTAAAAGTTTCTAGTATGCCTAGCAAGACCTTAACTGGCTGCTTCAGGTGTGTTTAATTATGGTTGGAGCTAAACTCTGCAGGACACCGGCCCTCTAGGACCGAAGTTGCCCATCCCTGCATTAGACCTTTAACCAGGGACTAAATGCTCAAAAACAGTGCTGTGTTGTAAATCATTGTCATTTAAAGGCACAGGTGTCATGTATCCCAGTACAACTTAACATATACAGTAGCTCTAACCTGTTGCATCCTCCATAAACTTCAACCATGACAACAGTCGACAAGGCCGCAAAATGGGTTTACCGTCTGAGCTAATTACAGCTAAACACTTTGAAAGTAAAGCATGTCAGCGGCCACAATTCGTTCTCAGTAAACTCCCTCTGTCTGTGTTATACTGTATATCACAAGCCGGTCAAACTATTTAGGGTCATTAAGACTTCCATTTATCATTCAAGACACAGAGACACTAAATACCATCAGTATAACATTAACAATAGCCATCAAGCTGAAAGGTGAGCCATTCTTAGTAATTTTAGCACCAATTTTACAGGTACATTTAGACCTCACAGGGTACAGTAACCGTTTTACCTATTTATAGACCCGTGCAATTCAAGCACACTTGGGAAAGCCTTTCCTTTCAAGATGACTTACCGGCTGAAACCGATATCCTGGCATGTAGCTCAACCCTGTAACATGGCACTTAGCTGTGTACGCCTGCCGCCTCCTGCCGCGCTACTTTTCAACATCGGCGCCACGCCAAAGCAAGGCCACTGCCGTAACCAATGATTTATGATCTATCAAGCAAACAAATCACCTGTCTGAGGTGTATGAAGTACATTTGTGTGTGACTGTGTGAGAAATGTAAATGTTATTTGCGTAGAATGTTGTCTATATGTAGGGGTGTACGGGGCACAAATGTGGGGTTAATTGTAACACGGCTTCTTTACATATTTATGCAGGGACGAGCAATTTGTTCTTTTGGTCTTTATTGTCAGAATATCTCCTGTGAATTTGTGAAAAGTTATTGAGAGTGTTTTGGAGGCATGAAAGTAAATTTCTTCATCTATGTTGGGTGTGTAAGTCACCAAATTCAACCTTACATTATTTTAATCACTGTCTTGTTACCTAAAACATAACACCATTTTGAAACATGCCAGCAACTCCTGGTAACTGATAGATGGGATTGAAAACTTTTTTACAGCGGGGTTAACTGTTAATACAATATCAGGGGAAATAATTGACAATTACGATTTTTTTTTCTTAATTGTGCAGCCCTTTCAAAAAATATACAGTATATGCAGTGATGCTTAATACAAGGATGGTTAGATGAAGGATTATAGATGGATAAATATGTGGATATCTATTATGGGCAGATATACACTCACCTAAAGGATTATTAGTTCAATTTCTCATTAATGCAATTATCTAATTAACCAATCACATCACAGTTGCTTCAATGCATTTAGGGGTGTGGTCCTGGTCACGACAATCTCCTGAACTCCAAACTGAATGTCAGAATGGGAAAGTTACTGGGATTTTCACGCACAACCATTTCTAGGGTTTACAAAGAATGGTGTGAAAAGGGAAAAACATCCAGTATACAGCAGTCTTGTGGGCGAAAATGCCTTGTTGATTCTAGAGGTGAGAGGAGAATAGGCCGACTGATTCAAGCTGATAGAAGTATGCAGCAAAGCATTTGTGAAACCACAACACGCACAACCTTGAGCCGGATGGGCAACAACAGCAGAAGACCCCACCGGGTACCACTCATCTCCACTACAAATAGGAAAAAGAGGCTACAATTTGCATGAGCTCACCAAAATTGGACAGTTGAAGACTGGAAAAATGTTGCCTGGTCTAATGAGTCTCGATTTCTGTTGAGATATTCAGACGGTAGAGTCAGAATTTGGCGTAAACAGAATGAGATCATGGATCCATCGTGCCTTGTTACCACTGTGCAGGCTGGTGGTGGTGTAGTGGTTTGGTGGGATGTTTTGTTGGCACACTTTAGGCCCCTTAGTGCCAATCGGGCATCGTTTAAATGCCACAGCCTACCTGAGCATTGTTTCTGACCATGTCCATCCCTTTATGACCACCATGTACCCATCCTCTGATGGCTACTTCCAGCAGGATAATGCACCATGTAACAAAGCTCGAATCATTTCAAATTGGTTTCTTGAACATGACAATATGGCCCCCACAGTCACCAGATCTCAACCCAATAGAGCATCTTTGGGATGTGGTGGAACGGGAGCTTCATGCCCTGGATGTGCATCCCACAAATCTCCATCAACTGCAAGATACTCTCCTATCAATATGGGCCAACACTTCTAAAGAAAATGCTTTCAGTACCTTGTTGAATCAATGCCACATAGAATTAAGGCAGTTCTGAAGATGAAAGGGGGTCAAACACAGTATTAGTATGGTGTTCCTAATAATCCTTTAGGTGAGTGTATAAACAATAACAAACAATTATTGACCTAAAAAGCCCTGTGGTAGCTTTGGATTCATTAACATTACATTTACATTTAGGCATTCAGCACGCTTTTATCCAAAGCGGCTTACAAAGAATAGGAAACAATAAAGTGATTTCGCATATGGAGGCAATAATACAAGAATGTACTAATCTTTACATTCACGAGTGTTCATTTCTCTGTGACTTTTAAGTGGAAAAAATTCAAAGCAGTTTTACCACTTACTACGTAAGACATAACACAAGTCAACGCAGTGCACCGGTGCTAAAAGTAAAAATAGGTCTGGATTGTGTTAAACTGTCACTCTTTACACTCGTGTTAAAAAGAAATGGCTCTTTGTGCTGTGGACAAGTGCTATTTTTCAACCCGCATAAGTGTTAATATAACATTGTCATTGTGTTATTTAAAGTAACACTTTTAAACTGTTACTTTAAAACTGTGAAGATTAGACTTTTTAGATTTAGTACACGTGTTTGGAGCTGATTCGAATAAACACCTTTCAATTTGCAAACCTCATTTTCTCAACCAAAACATTAATTTGTCTTTATTTGTAATTTGCCCCATTTGCTCATTGCATGTCATAAAACACCTTGTTTGCATACATTTAAACCCAATGTCCTCTAGTATACTTTCATAGCATAATTTCTTATTATTATGTACTTCATTCATCTTAATAATATCTTCTGTTCCCTTATTACATTCAAACATCAACTGTACTCCTGTGGGTTTATAAACTTTAAATTAATCATACTGGACAGATTGTTCAGGCAGACAGTGTTCTGTACTTTATTCTTTCGTAAGACAAGATCAAAAGATGACAGGGACATCAAGTGTTTCCAAACCTGAAGGTAATAACAATACGTTCCAGCAGGACACCGTTTACCAGCGAGCGGCCATAATTGACATGTTGACACCTTTTGATGATTAATGGCACAAACATTTGTGAGAGATGATAAAATACCGTGTGTTATCTGTTCCAACAACACAAAACCAAAACCAGAGACTGAATGCCTTACGATCGACAGCAAACCTTGTGGAATTTCAAAACAAGGACGTGTGTGTATCTAAAGCCACACATGAATTATTCATGAGCTTAACCTGACTGGCAGAAATGTATACCTGAATTATGCATTAAGCTTATTAATATTGATTTCAACCAATGCTGTGTTACATTTTAGCACCCAGTGGTTCAGTCAACTTCACATGTGCTGAACATTGAAAATGTTGGGGGGAATGAGGAATGTTTATAAAAGGATTTGTGGTAGTACACAAATGACGTCAAAGCCAACAGGTCAATACTAAAATGGATCACTTGCAAATCTATATATATAGATCTGCTGACTCAAATCTGTTGGGTAAACTTTTCAGATGGAAAATCAAATGCTATTGATTGTTATTATCTGAAGGCTTCTCGTTTATCTGACTATAACAAGGAAGATGCTTATTTTTCACCACCTTTCCCACAGCAGTGTGTCAAAACTGGTGTCAAATAGCCTGAAGGTTTATGAAAAATAACAATATCTCACCAAAAAAACAATGCAAGCTTATAGAGCAAAACAAAAAGCAAAGATTTTTCAAGAAACACAGTTTACTTACAATTTGGTTTTAAAACATAAAATAAGTATTAGTATTTGACACTTAAGGCTTGATATTGTACAATTGAAAACATTTTCAAACTAAAAACTACAAGAAAAAATAGCAAACAATGTTTCAGCAAAGTTGTTTCATAAAGTTGAATACATTCAAGTATGCAGGACGTTCTGTCATATGTTGTTTTGTATGACACCATCTGCAAAAATGTTTAAATATAAATAATTTGATTACATAATTCGCAGCTCTCTATGACAATGTATGAGATTCCCGTTTCCATAGTAACAGTGACTTTCTGATTGGTGGATGTGAGTTGTGTAGTAGAAATCATGAATTTACCTTGGTCATTCCACCGAATGGGTAACATTTCTGTCCCCAGGATATTAAAAGTATAAAAATTTATAAAAACTCAAAAATAAATTTTATTATTAAGCAAGTCTGCATGTTAACCTTACACCAGATTTAAACTAAATATTTTAAAACATTAATAAAAACTACACAGAACACTAAAAAAAATTCACTTTTTATCTGTCCCTGCTCTCTGTCTCTATACTTTACCTTTAAATATAAAGCTTAAAATTCTTCAGATGTAAAATTTTTGGCATCTTTTTTTGTGGGTCCATATCCAATCATTGCTTTGAATATTTTTTACGATTGAAAAGTCATAATATTTTAGATAAAATTTTAATCATGTCCCCAGGATTTCACGCAGTCCTGTTACCCAACAACACATTCCCCCTTGTGACATATCCCACCAGTCACATTTTCAAGAGGAAGTTACATCATCATCAAATGACATCATTTAATGTTATCGGATTATTTTAAAATGAAACATTTGTGTCTATTAGCACATATTTACTGCAGCTATATTTCATGTATTTGCTAAATTTATGCTAAAAACTCAGTCATGTTACTTTCAGTCCTGTTATCGAAATGCCTCCATCCTCCATTGAGAAACTATGTTGAAAAATCAACTAGTTAGTTGAGATTGACCAATACTCATTTTGAAAAGTAAAAAATGTGTGTTATTAGATTTAGTGTTAATAAAAATAAAAATATCAACTTCCATTTTGACGAGTTACAATATGCAAATGGCACCGATTCGGTGGAATGACCCTCCTGTATACTTAAAAATCACCTTTTGTTTGTGGTCTCCACGGACTGTTTAGGAAATCATTTTCAAAATCGTTTTCTTTGGGATGTGGGCCCAAAGCAAAAGCCTTTAAAGAATGATAAATGCACCACTAGTTTAGCGCTTAAAGTTGAGCTCTTTAAATCTTGATCTCTCTGGACCTTGGGTGATAGGCATTGTAATATATCTTGTTCAATGAAAGTCATATAGCCTAAGGCCTTGGGTGTCTGGAGTGATGTGAAAACAGAGGTAAGGTAAGATGCTGAGTGTTAAATGGGTGTTAAAGGCTTTAAAACTGCCCAGTAAACCAAAATACAGTACTTCAACTCCATGCTTCAATTCTCAAAAATGGACAAAACAGATAACTAATATTTTCTAATAAAACAAGAACCACAGTGCATTGATTTTTCTAACAGTATATTTATAATATCTCATTTGAACACTTAAGTAAATAAAGAACTATAAAGAATTACAGTACACAATATATCTAAGTACATATACAGGTAAGAGGTTCTTCCTCACTCCAACAAAATATTTGCCAATGCAGTGCTGCTAAACGTGCATTAGTAGGTTTTTTGCTATGTACTATGCAGCATACAGATTAAGTGGGGGGTTGACTAGTTGTCATCCTGAAACTAGATCAATTTCAAATCAATAGGGTTCGTTTACAGCTGGACTAAAATGGGGCAATCTGGATAAACTGGACTCAAATGTGGCCATCTGGATCAACATGAAGTACAGTAGGAATTAAAAAAGAAACAATCCCAAAATGGCAGGGTGGAATTTATTAGTAGTGTTTATTAAGCATTATACTACGGGTCTGTTGAATGCTTGAATCTGATTGGCTGATGAACGTTCAGAGGTGTGCAATTATTTTCTGGGAAACGCACAGCGAATGTAGTTCCAGACAGCTCTCTTGACCTTATTACAGTTCCATATTACTTCACATAGTTAACTGTAATAACGGACTAACAAAAACAACATGACAGCCGATTTTCAGAGGCAATAACAGTGCTGTTTAGAGACACACAAAGGGAGCCTCATTCACACAATCTTTCTCTCTGGCTTGCTCGCCCTCTCGCTCGCTCTTTCTCTCTCTCTCGCTTTCTTTCTCTCTCTCTCGCTTTCTTTCTTTCTCTCTCTGTGTCTCTGTGGCTCTCGCTCTCTTTCTAATAACTTCGGTAATAACTGCATTAGAATGCTATCAACAGCTCAAGCCTCCATTGCCAGCTTTAAAATTAAGTTTTGGAACAAGCAAAAGTACGGAGCCGTTGGATGAGACGCGGAAAAAATATTCCTACTCACAATAGCGATTTAAGTACAAAAACCGGTTGAATGCCTTTAAATATATCATGTGATTTATGTCTTGAGGTGTGGTAACCATAGTATAAATGGAATAATTGCGTCCAGGCCATTGAATTATTAAAAAGTAATGCACACCCGAGGTGTAACGGTGACTCCAATTTATCTAATAATTCAACGGGCCGTTGTCAATTATTCCTTACTTACTATCAGTGGTGGCCAGTGACTTCTTTATTCGAGGACGCTCGATGCGAAGTTCGTATGTATGTAGCCCGTCATGTGTGTGGTTCCTTTTTTCAATATATGTGTTCTGCGCATCGAGAGATCCTGTGTGCATCATGTGTCTTGTCAAAATAAGTGCCAGCTGCAGATGCGTCTAAAGGATTTGTGATAAAAGAGACGCTCGTGTTTGCCAGATACTCACATAATCTCATGCGTAATCATGGTTTACTGTTAAGGGAGTGTCTTGTGTGTATTTTGTGAACGTGAGCGTCTCTTTTATCATATATAGTTTTGAAGTGTACGCAGCAGGCGCTTGACAAAACACGTGATGCACATGGTTCACATGACGCAACAAACACATATTTTGAAAACGCAAGCAACACACATGACACTCCAAACACTTATTTTGAATTAGCGCCCCTCGGATGAGCAGTCACGAGCCGCAGAACTGTGGTGCCTCTCTCATTGTGTAGTCATAATAAAGGAAATATAGGAACCGATATATCACAGAGACTTCTGGATTGGTTCCAAACCACCAAGCAACCACTTAAAATACATCAGTTCAGCAATATATTAAACACCATCTGAAATACGTTTAGAAACCAGTGATTCCTGTAGTGAACCCCTGGTATAAAAACTAGTCAGTGTAGATACCCACTAATAGTGCCTCTGCCAGGGGGGCGTTCCAACATGAAAACTAGGAATATGTAGAGTATTGCAGCTTTAATGTTTTCTTTGACCCAATAATGTAAAGATTATCTTTATCTGGGAAGTTACTCAGCAAAAATTGACTAGTGATTTTTTTGACTATTTAATATGCATATGATGTAATTTGCTTGATTAAATCTATTAAAATAATGACATGCACAATGACAAGTCCCCAACCCTCCACTCTACACTGTTTGAAATGTGTTGTAATCCTGTGAAGCGCACATGCCATCTGCTATGGAAACTGTCACATTGACTCATCACTACTTCTTTGGCCATTACATCACACGATTTAATCGACTCGCTGAACAATAAAGTGGTGCACCTAGAGTCGCTTACACAAGTATTGGATTAAGAGCAGGGAATCAGAGGAGGTAAGACATCAAGAGATCACGGAGAGAATGACAGAAATGCTTCATAGTGTTGTAGGTTATGTGTTGGCTTAATGTCTGAAAGATGCTGTACCTCTAAGACTTCTTTAATCAGACCAAATATCGATGACTCAACCGACACGACACATATGTTAATGCAAACTTGTGAATAGTCATCCACATGCAAACGTGAGTTATGCTGTCCGTGCGGTTTAATTTGAATAAAACACAGCCATCAAAACATACAGATGTATTTTGATAATTAATTACTGTCCCTTTTGTAAGCCGCCACTACGTTCCTCCTGTAAACAATCCTGACAGTAAAGACATCAGACGTTTATCATCCACAGTCTCACAAGCACAAACTGATGAATATACACCAATCATGTTCAGTATTGTCTGCTTTGTAAACTTGAATGAACCTGCATCAAAACGGAGAGAAAAGAAAACAAGCGCCTTCGATGTCTCTAGTAGACACTTGAGAGATGTCGCGATATATACCTGGAGCAACATATTTCAGGTTATGCAGAAATGTAGGCAGATGTACGTAATTCCAGTGAGCCTGTGAAAGAAATAAATCTGTGCTCAAGAAGACATTCAGGGTGTCTTTAAACATTAATGGATGAATTCACTACACAGTTGAGCCACTTTATCATTCTCCAATTTCAGCACATTTCAGTCCTGCATCTTATTCACAAACTACCTGCAGTACAACTTAACCAGGTGCACAAATAGTGCTGCTACATGATGCCATAAGTGAATCATTTTGTCTGTTTGGTTCAAAAGAGAACCTTTAACATCCAAAGAACCTTTGTGTTTCACTAAAGGTTCATTAGACTATAAAAAAGTAATAAAGAAATTGTTTGGTGCGTAAAACAACCAGAAATAACAAGCAACCAATTGACCAAACAAAAGAAAATATATGAAAACGAATTTTCGCTCTAATTGATACAACACGCTTATAGCAATCAAGCCCTGAATCAATACATTAAATTCAATTGTAATTCATTCTTAAAGCATCCCCCTTGTTTATAAAATGTTCTTAAAGGGGGAGTTCAATGGTATTTCAAGCATTCTGACTTATTAACACAGTTATAGAGTTGTTTCCTCATGCTAAACGTAGACAAAGTGTCAAAAAAGCATGTTACAGAGTATTTCTGTGCCGAATCTACAACGATTACAGGTCCAACTGACGTTTCAGGGCTTTTCTATACGTATCGCTTCTTTATATGGGCACTTCCCCCAGAAAACCCCGCCCACCCGTCAATCAGCGGGAGACGCTAGAGCTTGCAAACATCTTATCACGCCACTCAGCTTTGTTTAATTTCAAAACTCAACAATGGCTCGAAAGATAAAGTGTGTTTTTGGATGTAAGGAGAAGAAATCCAGCCTTATGAAAATAATGGATATAGTTTATTATCTGGGGTAGCAGCGGAGTTTTGCGTGTGTGTTTGATGCGCTGGATTTTCCCAACCGGGTCATGACGAGTTGCACGCGGTAAGTAAGACTTCTGTCTTATGTTGGAAATAGTCGCGTGCATATTATATAAATGACACGAACATGCAGTGAATCATAAGTTAAACAGTGTTGTATACTGTTGCATGACTCGTACTCGCTCCTCCCGCGGTAGTAACTCCTCCTTCTTTATTTTTTCGTACGTTATCAGAAAGATTCGGTAAAGCTAATCTTTCTTTTATAAATCTGATTAAACTAAAGACTCTTAGACTTAAATTGTCGAGAGGCCAAGTACAATCTTCAACTACAATTTGTACCACCATCACTCTGCCCAGAGGCTTTAGGGACCCAAAGGAAATGTGATCACTCAAAGAGCCGCTGAGAGCCGCCACACTGCAATTTTGCTCGTTCTAAGCAAAGAAACCATAGCTGAATCTATTGATAAAAGGCTTTTGAAATGTGTAATGTCTCCGGGTTAAATGTTGGAAACACAATCTTATTTCACATGAAAGACATTTGGATCGGAGATAAACGTAAGTGGAGGCTCTGCTCTGGTTACAAGTCAGAAGAGAAAACATTAGATGAAGTTAAAAACCATTTCCGGAGAAGAAAATATTATTACGGTTTTCTGAGAACTGTTGCGTAATTATATCAAATGTAAAGAATTTACCGCTGTGATATTTTTAAAATGTTAATGGCCAGATTTACAAACAGCTTTCTTCATATTTGCCGTTAGAAAAAAGAGAAAATACATTTACATTAATGCATTTGCCAGATTCTCATATCCAAAGCGACTTTGGACAGAGTGCATTACAAGCTATACATCAGTGTTTGTGTTTCCTGGAGATTGAATCCATGATCTTTGTGCTCCCAAGGCAATGTTCTACCATTTGAGCATCAGAAACAAAATTTTGATTCCTCAATCATAAGTCTACCTCATCAAATGTGCAATGAGCAGACGAAAACTGTATTCTGCTCTTTTCTTAAAGGATGAACACTGACATAACATGGGTCTTTTCTCAGGAGAAAATGTTAAAAACAAGAGCAAATGTTCAAGCAAAAGTCTCCACGTGTTCCTGTAGCTCAACTGGTAGTAGAGCATTGCTTTAGCAGCGTAAAGGTTGATGGGTTCAAGTCCCAGAAAACATACAACTTATTAATAAAATGTATCAGAATACCTACCCGGTCTCACGAAATTACGTACCCATATCTCGTAAATGTTTGATTCTTTTTCGTGATAGTGTCACGAATTTCCGTGTTTTTTCATGACCGTATCACAAATTTCTGTTTACGTGTCATTGTCACGTATTGGTTACTCAACTGCTTTCCTATTTTCAAACCATTGTCGCTTCGGTTTAGAGTTAGATTTGGTGTTTGCGTTAGGATGTCACTTTAAGTATTGGTTATACTATTTTTTCTGATTTATTTTTTATATTTTTTATATTTTTAAACCATTGTCGCCTGGCGTTAGGGTAAGAGTTGGGTTTCGGTAAGAATGTCATTTTATGGAAATCTAACCCTAAACCGAAGTGACAATGGTAGGAAAATAGGACAAACAGTTGAGTAACCAATACATGACAATGACACGTAAACAGAACTTCGTGATACGATCATGAAAAAACTCGGAAAATTCATAAGACTATAACCCCATTAACACAGACCTTTCTTTGGACCCATAAAATACCTGTGAAATTGCCAGACAAGCTTCTGTGTGAATGCAAACACATCCCGTTAATCTTCTGGGATCGTTGCTGGAAAGAGGACCTAAGATACACGGAAAACCCTCTGTGTGAACAAGAAGCCCAAACAATGCCATAATGGGCGTGTCGTAGTGAGGACACACGTGGCATCACAAAAAAAGTTATGGTTCAGCTCTTTATAACGAGAGATTTACTTGCAGATCAACATTCACGACGAGAAATGTCGCAAACTAGATTGAAGCAGTTATCAGGAAATGATAAATGAGACGCATAAACAATGACAACATGCGTGTCATGGCAACATGAAGTTGGTTCAACTCTTTAAAATGAAGGATTTACAACATTCACGACGAGAAATGTCAGCAAACTGGACTGAAGCAGATATCAGGTAAGTTAGCTCGTCACTTACTGTGCAGAAGCAGGGTTCATTCAGCAGCATAAAAGAATATCGCGTCACGTGCTCATTTGAGTTCATAATAAACAAAAATGCCTGTGCATCATCCCAACAAGATATATCGTTCAGCTCCTCAAAATAGGGGTTTTAAATGCATATAAACAATCATGATGAGAAATGTCTGAAAACTGTATTAAAGCAGAGATCAGAGAGCTCGTCAAATATCCACTCAGAAGCTGAGATCATTCACCAGCATTAGAACGGTGCATCACGCGCTCCTTTATAGTCTTATCATAAACAAAAATGCACGCAAGTGGTTTCTGGGGAGAGAAATGCTAAATAATATGCAAACTTTTGGCGCTGCGTAGAAGATAGTGCAGGACTTTTAACTCATTCACCGCCAGCCTTTTTGAGAAAAGTTGCCCACCTGCATTTTTGTGATTTTAACAAAAGTTTCACAAAATTCCTTGCAGGAAAAATTATCTTCTATAAATATATAAACATACAAATTATATCAAATTAAAGAACACACCCTCTGCTTTCAAACAAACAACAAACAAACAAACAAACAAACAAAATGGGGAAAAAACGTTTCGTTATACATTTACTTTTTCCACTTAATTTGACCACTGAAATATGGATATTTCTCTTCAAAAATACAACATTTTGAGCAAAAGGCTTAAAAATACGCGTTTTTGTAAAGGAATTTATGTTAGAGATCAGACTCAGAATGACTATCAAACATAAAGACAGTTCAAAATGATTTAAATCTTTTTAACTTCCGTTTTTGATAAATTGGCGGTTTGGCGCCATCTAGTGCATAAAAGCGGTACACTTTTACTTTGAAATTCGTCCAGAAAGGCATGTTTATTAGTTAAATATTAACTCATAATTGACGAGATAACTCGACAATGGCGGTGAATGAGTTAACAGGTCACGTGTCTTTCCGGGACCTTGCAGATGCCGGCAAATCATGGCAGTGTGAATGAACAAAAAAATCTAACGATTCCAGAAAAATCCAGGATGCATTTTCCGTTTATTTTCTGGAACGTCTGTGTGAAAAGGGCTTATCACAAAAAAAGAATCAAAAATATACGTTTTATAGGTACGTAGTTTCGTGACACTGGGCTGAGAATACATAGTAAAATAAAAGCATCTAACAAATGCACACATTTAAATTTAAATCTGAGCCTTATTTCAACCCGTGTAAAGCTAGAAGTAAAGTTCAGTTTGTACTCAAACGCAAATTTCTTTGTTTGCACACCACCGGATTTTTGCAACTAGGGTACACGTTGCACGCGTAGGTTGCTCATGCGCGTATTCACCTTATTTTTCACGACAACAAGGGCGGCGCCATTTCGCTCATTTTGTCAACGTTCTTCCGGCCGCATAGACGATAAGCAGCTGAGGCAGTGACTGACGGCGACGAGTTAAGCTTAAAAAGCTCACTCGAGCGCCTTTTTGTTTCTTTCTTACCAATTTTAAGCCAACTGAGGAACACCCTTATCCCAATTAATGGTTCGACTACGATGTTCCGGTAACTTTAAACCACGCCGGGTGTTGAAAAGGTGGCCAGTTTCAGGTAAGCTATCTTAGCTAACTTTGTGCTCGTTCGCCTAAAGTTAGATTTGTGAAGTCCGTTCTACAAATACACTTAAGATCAGTAACGTTAGTTTATAAAATGCAACTATTTGAATGGTTTTAATTGTCCACCTATATTTTTATATTTACGATAGTACAACGAGATATTATAGTACATTGCATTCTTACAGTAGCCCACATGATTCCTACAAGTTACTGAGATTTCAGATGCTAGAATGTCAGTTCATTTCTCATTCAGATATTGATAATGACCTATTAAACAACGTATTGTTTAACACTGAAGTTAAAGGTTGTGTGTATAATGTTACTGTCTCTTTTTAATGCATCTCTCTCTTACACACTGTTCTGTTTAAGTATGGGTGCCATTTATATATTAATTCTCATGATGCAAGTTTATTTTAAATACTAACATAAAAATGTTTATGGTTATATTATTTTCACAGATGCATTGCTGTGTAGTGAAGCAGAGGACAACTGTGAGGATGATACAATCAACATCTTCCTAAACTGTGATGCAGAAACACAATGGGAGGATCCATCCGTCTCTGACCACAACTACACTTTAAAATCACAACTCAATCTGAAGCAACCTACATCTGATATGGGAAAACAATGGTGCAGTTTCCCGGACAGGGCTTATCCGGGTCCCAAGCTAAAATGCATATTTGAGCTACAATAATTTAAAAACACCTTTTACTGACATACCTCAACATATATGAGTGTCATTGTTTTGTCACAAGATGCGCACCAGTCTTGTTTTTTGTAGGGTTTGTTTGTAAAAACTAAAATGTCCTAATATAATTAAATCCTAGTCCTGTAAACCCTGTCCGAGAAACTGCTTCAATGTGTTGAGCTGGCACAAATGTACATATCTCTGCTGAGAAACAACCATCTTTGGTTCAGCTTTACAGAGGGTTGATATTGCATCCATTACACAGAGTCGCCAAGCACTTTACCAGTACATACACCAACAGCTTCCAGAAAAACACTTGGGATCAGCTCCTGATGACTCCGATAAAGCTGTGTCTTAATTTATTGCAGGGTGGTCTTGCTTTACCTGTTGTAAAGTTACATTAAACCTTCATATGTGATCAGATGTCATGCAGTGATATTAAACATTTACAGTGTGATCAGATGTTGTGCATTTATATTAAACCTTTACAATGTGATCAGATGTTGTGCATTTATATTAAACCTTTACAATGTGATCAGATGTTGTGCATTTATATTAAACCTTTACAATGTGATCAGATGTTGTGCAGTTATATTAAACCTTTACTATTTGTTCAGCTGTTACCTGTCATGCAGTTATTTTAAACATTTACTATGTGATCAGATGTAACCTGCCATGCAGTTATATAAACCTTTACAGTATGGTCAGATATTATCTGTAAGGAATTTCTTAAACCATATGTGAGCTTTGTAGATTCCACTTAAAAGGATTTAAGTCTCCTGATTTGAAGGAATAAGTGTTGGCAAGTTTGCAAATGAATTCTATCATGGTACCACATAAAAACGAAATAGTTATCTGACTGGAAAAGGTGCACATTTGCTTTAAAAAAGACGAAATCACTGTGTAAATATTGGTAGACATACTTTTAATAATTTTCAATGCTGCTTCATCAACTCCTGACAGGACGAGGTAATTAAATATGGCAGGTTACTTGCCGCGGCCGCTTCATATCGTCTAACGACGAGACGATTGATGGAACAATAAAAGACTATCCGAGCGTCGTATGAAGTTTTAACCGTGCTCCTAATTTAAAACATTTACAGCAGTAGCGATATTTGTCATTTTGCTAAAGTTATAGTGAACTACAAACAATCTTTTAACCACCAAACTAACCACCGAATGCACTGTGCCATATGAGCAGCGGAAGTCGGTTGACAAAATGCGGAAGAGCGAAGAATTAAAAAGGGGCGTGGCGGAATAAGGTGAATAGGAGAATGTCGTATGTATCACAGGAGATGTTTCATAATTAAATAAATATATGTGCCCCTGCTAAAGTCACCTTTTGTGCTTTAAGCGCTCATTATACTTATGCTTAGGTCCTGTGGCGTCGGATTTCATATATACTTCTCCGTCGTCGTCTGCATCGATGTGCAATTACACATGCAAACCCCTAGTATCCACATGTGTAACCCGCAGTAGCAGTACAACAGCCAAGGAAGTAGCAGCTTGGCCAGTAAACTTACAAACGAAGAAGAAGCAGCTTGTTGTTGGAGTTTGAGGTAAATTACTCATCAACTTTGCCCATCTTTGTTCTTACAGTTGCAAGCGGAAATGCCTATGTAGAGAAATGCGAAGCAGATTTCTTTTACCTGACGGGAGGATTTCTTGTTGACCAATCACAGCGCTTGTGGTCCACGTAAAACGGGTGCACTGTTGTGCGTTAGGCTATTCACAGAGTTATGCATAACCTACGCCATAGATCCTACTAGGGGTGTGCAAAAAAATCGATTCACATTTGAATCGCGATTCAAGCTTTGCCGATTCAGAATCGATTCATAGAATTCCAAAAATCGATTCATTATTTTTTTTTTTAATGCCGTGTTACCATTGTCCTGAAATGAGTTTATCTCAGTATTCCCATAGATGGCGCTGCGTCGTATTCACACTGACGCCCGCACACTCTTGTCACAGTCTTTCCCACACATTGCTGCTGCAGTTTCAGCATGCCGACGGTTTCTATGGCGATAAAACTGGCTCTTTTCTATTATTATTTTTAATAAACCATATATTTTCTAAAATCTATTGCACTGAACGAGCAAAGCTCAAGCTGACTCAATATTTACAAAACGCAAAGCTGTAATGTAAAGTCCCCTGTCAGTGGGACAGCATGTAGACTTTTGAATCTGAAATAATGAGTGGATTAAAGAGAGACACTTTTCCTGCTTCTGCTCTATCTAATAGAAATAATAACCATTATAACACCAGTCACATTTCTAATCTATAGACCTGCACTGTCTATCATTAATATACTATATTATTGTATTTAATAGAGTTTGATTAAAGGGGTCATCTAATTGCTTCATAACAGTTTTTATTTTTCCATAAAGACATAAAGTAATATCAAACTACATTTAATTTGTTGTGTTTCTTTTCTTTAAAATTGTATATCTACTACAATCAGTCACATAGGAAAAAGTAAACTACATTTACATACTGTGAATTGTTTTTTAAAATCGAGAATCATTTTTGAATAGAATATCGATTTTGAATCGAATCTCGAGGCTAAAAATCGGAATCGAATCGTGAAATTTTCTGAATTGTGCACCCCTAGATCCTACGCACAAGTATAAATTGCATTTTACTGTTTTATACATAAAATGATCCTACATAATGTAACTCAACATTCTGTATATATCTAAATTTGTTATCTTTAATATTAATTGAGTAAGGTCATGTCAACAATTGAAATCAATGTGAAATAACTAAGAGAAGTCAAACTTTGATTTTCATAATCCCAAAATTACATTATGAGACTTTAGCCTGGATTTCACAGACATGGTCACAAATACTGTAGGTCAATAATATTTCAAAATGGTAATTAGTCAAATTTCAAAGTTAGCATGTTACACTGCATTGCATACAACAAGAAGCAAAATCATTTGTTAGTAAAAATGCTTTATAGTAATTTGTATCATTGCTTTAAATGTTTCACGCACACACATAAAGTAATCAGCTTCATTCACTACAAAAAAATTATAATTGCATATAGTTATGTAGTAAGATCTACTCTTATGCCATTTAAATCACTTGTCAAAATTGACAGATTGTTAATGTGTTTCCAGCTGTTCTATACTTGAAATATCTCTTGATACTTCTCCTCATGAGTAAATGGCTTATATGATTATTGCCATCATCCTTTCTCCTAATGCAATTTTTTGCCACTTGATGGTGTTTTTATAGCCATGCTGCGAGACACTGGTTCGGTTTTGCAGATCATCAGCGAAAGCCTATTTTTCAATTTAAATAGCTTCCTAAATTAAGCATAAAGCTGTGGGTGGTATGGTTTACCTCCATCAATAAAAAACAAAGCCTACAATGAATGTCTCTTAAGACCGATTCCCCGTGGACTAAAGCTTACAGTGTGTATACTTGCAGATAAGCATTTTAACAGAAAATACCAGGTCAGTAGCTGTATCAGCATTTACAGGGAAAATTGACTTGTAAGAATGTGCTGAGAGGTCGGCCTGTCATTGTGGTAAAAGTGAATGCTGGGACAAAGGACACTGAATATATTTGACTAGAATGAGAAAGATTAATGTGAAATTCTTCACAGCACCGTGATGGATAAATGTAATGAGTGTTTGATGCCACTAGCGAAAAGAAAGGCTGAGCCAATTCATCTTCAAACATTTATTCAGGACCCGACAGTGTGAAAAGAAAAAAGGTTGTACCAATGACAACACAGACCTTTATTATCGTAGGTGACCATATCCATACTTGAAAGAACTCAAGCGAGGAGGTCAAAGTGAGACATATTTTTAGCTATAACAATTCAGCTCATGACAATTCCAATGTGAACGTTTCCATACCTATTACAGAGAAATAACCAGCATTCTTTAAATTTCTAATGGCCGAATAAGCTTGAAAGATGCTTATCACTGAGTCTGTTTTGTTGCATGTTGTTGTTTTGTCACGCAAAAGTCTCACACGGGCGATGCTTATATCTGGGTAGCAATTAACACAGAATGAGCTTATTTAGATGTGTTGCTTGCAGCGAGACACTGGTTTGTAACAAGTGCGCCAGGTTTTGGCAAGTAAAGGAAAACAATGTTTTAAATGATAGAAACCTTGATTAAGTCACAATTGTGCTTTGGTTCTTCACAGGGCATGAGAATACATGCTTATCATTACCACTGATGGGATAAAAGTGAAGTAATTGGAAAGGGAGCATGCGGGGGGTGTAATTAGAGATGTAGCTGAGATGTATAGGATAGTAAAAAGTCATTAATGCTGACTAAAGCCTCCTCCCGGATACTCTCATAGCATGAGATGTCTTCATAATACGTCAGATTATTATTGTCTGTTATTATGGAGAGATGTTCACATATTAAAGTTGATAGGCTATGTGTTTTCTTTTTTTTGAATCACAATTATCCGTTGTTAGAGATTAGCTTTGCAGAAAATACATTTTAGAGACGAAATAGTCTAAAAATTATACATAAAAACAAGAAAATTAAATTAATTATTAAAAAAAATGGCATCATGCAGCATGAGCCCTTTTTATCTACATACACCGTGGGTCCCCATGTATGCAAGTCGTAACTTCTCGCCATTATGTTTCTGCAGTAGCCCTAAATGGACAAACTACTCTATAGATCGTGTTTTGCACGAGGGACAACCTTCCGATCTTTTTGATGAAGCCAATACGAAAGTGATTTATACTGCAATTTATCGACTGGCCACTAGAGGTTGGCTCCAAAAGAGAGTCATTTCCCATAGACCTCCATGTTAAAATGACCAACTTTACAGTAGAAAATATTATGTTTATAGCCTGGTACAAAAAGTGTTTTTGGTCTATATAACTATTTTTGCCCTTCATTACAACTGTAAGGGGGTGAATTTTTTTGTAACTCATCCGTTTAAATTATATTAAGCCTTAAAGTTCTGCATAATTAAGGGTGTGGCCATTTGAGTGACGGTTGAAAAGCCATTGCTGTCACTAGAATCGAGCTAGGTGGGCGTGGTTTCAGCAACCAGCCACCTCAACTTTACCGATGTCCCGCCTCTTCACCCATTTTCGGTCATCCGCGAGTCATGCGTGGACAAGATGGCGACGGCAAGCAACGCCTACTTTTAGGTTAAAAAAATGCTCTTCAAAAACCAATGGGTGACGTCACTGACACTACGTCCATATTTTTTTACATGGTTTTGCACTACGTTTTTTTAGACAATGACGTGTTTGTCCTGTGGCGGCTACCGTAGCTTCTCTATTCGTTTGGGCTGTGGACCGACCATAGACTGTAAAAAAGATGGATGTAATGTCCGTGACGTCACACATAGGTTTCTGAAGATTGTTTTTTTTGGCTGGTTGCTAAAACCACGCCCACCTAGCTCGACTTTACTGACAGCGGTGGCTGTTCAACCATCACTCAAGGCCACCCCCTTAATTATGCAGAACTTTAAGGCTTTATATAATTTAAACGGATGAGTTACAACAACCCCCCCCCACAGTAGTCACGAAGTGCAAAATTAGCTATACAAACCAAAACTGCAGTTTAATTGCAGTTTAAATCACTTTCGTATTGGCTTCATCAGAGAGATCCGAAGGTTGCCCCTCGGGACCAACCGGTTTGTCCCACAAAAGTCCCACATTGTACCTTTAACTGTCAACAGGATTTTAATCAAATATAGGTGCTACAAAAGTTTCTTCACAGCGATGCCATAGAGTCAAAAGTTCTTAAAAAAAACATGTTTTTTCTTGACTTTTTATTAGGGCTGGGACTTTAACGCGTTAATTAAGATTAATTAATTACACAAAAATTAACGCGTTAAACATTTTAACGCATTTTAATCACACTTATTTTTGCACCGCGGAACATTTCTCATTGGATGAGTTTCGGCGGACCGAATATACTGGAGCACCAACTAGCGTTCATCATGACTTCAGACAACAACAAACCTCAGTGAACATGAACGAAGAAGCTGATGAGATCGCTTTGGTTGGCCCCGTGGAGGGGATTTTTTAAAATAAAAAACGAACGGATGGAAACGTCAATAAGTAAGTGTTGTGTGTAAGCTATGCAACAAGGAAATTCAAATATCACCGCAGCACATCGAGCCTCAAGTATCATCTCAATGCAAAACATATAGCAGCTAGCGTGGACGTTAGCCCGACTCCGAGTACTCCGAGACTTGGTTGAACAAAAATAAACAATATTTTGTTGCTTAAGCTTATGTATTCAGTCATTATTCATGGTATACAAAAAATCCATGTGAAAAAATAACTTCTCAATGTTCTCAGATCAAATATTTATATGTGATTAAAATGTGATTAATTTCGATTAATTAATTACAAAGCCTCTAATTAATTAGATTAATTTTTTTAATCACGTCCCGGCCCTACTTTTTATACTTTAAAGAAGCTTGTTTCATTACAAAGAACCTCTGTGCAACAGAGATTTTTTGGATGTTAGCTTGGTGTTCCAGACCTGTACACTATTTGCTTTATTTCAAAACAGGGATTAAAATTGTTATTATGTTGCACTTTGCTATGTTACTATGTTTGTTTGCTTTAAATGGAAGAACATTTGTTAATAAAACTCATTAAAGTGAGATTAAAGTGTCCTCTCATTGGTTAGAATGCGCTCGCATATGTTTCTGGCTTTCGCTATTAGATGACATCTGCGAGTTTATTGTGGGTTCTTTGTAGCGCTCCATATATTAATCAATTATTTTGATTGCACCACTGTTCCACTGAAGGATTAAAGGCAATTTCTTTGAGACGCACACTATAACACCTTGAACATTTTGTATTTTTATGCGTTTGGACAGCTGATCTGAAATATGTTTGCCCAACTATATTTGCGAAACACTTTGCTGCTTGTACGGCTTTACCCATTATATTCAGCTTGGTTTGTTGGTCCGTTGGGTCAGATTGCTTTCATACCACAAGGGAATTGCTCCGGAGTTTGTTTGCAATCGACTCAAGACCGTCTCTATCAGGCGATCTCAACCGATTGTTTTGGTGCGGATTCAAGCACGATTGCCATATTCACATGTGTAAACAAAACCAAGGAATAAAACGCACCAGGCCTTGAGACAAACACACTTAGGGGACGTTGTGATTACCATGTTTGAAAGATTTGCTCACAATGCAATGCTAACAGGAGTTAACTTAAAGGCTAAGAGTCCAAGCGGGAGGAATTATGATAATGTCGACTTGTCTACATTACCAATCCCAGGAAGTAAACTGTTGCCTGCAATCGATGTGTTTGTTGTGTTTGTCACAAAAGGCGTCTGCCACTACCATAAACCCATTCTGTGTGACCGGCCCCTTAAAGGTGCAGTGTGTAAATTTTAGCGGCATCTAGTGGTGAGGTTGCGAATTGCAACCAACGGCTCAGTCCACTGCTCACCTCTTGCTTTTGAAACACATAGAGAAACTACAGTAGCTGCCACCGGACAAACATGTCATCGTTGGAGAAAACTTAGTAAAAAAGTTTGTCCGTTAAGGGCTTTTGTAGAAACATGGCTGCACAAAATAGCGGCTTCCATGTAAGGGGACCCTCTGTGTATGGAGATAAAACGTCTCGTTCTAAGGCAATAAACACATAACGGTTCATTATGAAAGGTCTTTATACACCCCTGATCATTTAGTTTTGTATATTATTTTGCATTTCTGTCAAAAGAGATCCTTCTAAAAATTATACACTGCACCTTTAATGGTTCTTTATGGAACCTTACAGCCAAAAATTGTTCTTCTAATCTATGCACTCTAGATTCTGCTGGGTTATTTTGAACCCAGTGTAAGGTAAATATTGGACAGAACACATGTTGGGTTAATGAATAAACCTATAAAATGTTCTGTCCAATATTTACCTAGCATTGGGTTAAAAATAACCCAGCAGAATTTAGAGTGTGACATCGTGTGCCACCTTTATTTTTTAGAGTGTAACCATTGAACCACATTCACACAGACCTTTGGTCCCAGAAAATACCCGTAAAATTGCCAGACAAGCTTCTGTGTGAACGCAAACACATTCCGTAAGTCTTCTGGGATCATTGACGGAAAGAGGAACTAGTAAGATACCCGGAAAACCCTTTGTGTGAACAAGAAGCTGAAACAATGAAGTAATGGGTGTGTCCTAGTGAGGATGCGCATATCATCACAACAAAAGTTATGGTTTAGCTCTTTAAAATGAGAGATTTACATGCAGATCAACATTCACGACGAGAAATGTCAGAAAACTGGACTAAAGCAGATATCAGGTAAGTTAGCTCGTCACTTACAGCGCTAAAGCGGAGATCATACAGCAGCATAAAGAATTTCGCATCACATGCTCATTTGAGCTTATAATAAACAAAAATGCCCGCGCGTCATCCCGACAAGTTATATCATTCAGCTCCTCAAAACGGGGGTTTTAATGCATATTAAAAATCACGATGAGAAATGTCTGAAAACTGGATTTAGGGAGTTTGTCAAATATCCACTCTGAAGCTGAGATCATTCACCAGCATAGAACGGTGCATCACACGCTCCTTTATAGTCTTATCATAAACAAAAGAGAGAGAGAGAAATAATAAATAATATGCAAACTTCAGACGCTGCGTAGAAAGTGCAGGACTTTAAACAGGTCACGTGTCTTTCCAGGACCTTGCAGATTCGGGCAAATCATCGGCAGTATGAACAAAAAATCAAACGATCCTGGAAAAATCCAGGGTGCATTTCCATGTATTTTCCCTCACAGTAGTCACGAAGTGCAAAATTAGCTATACAAACCAAAACTGCAGTTTAATTGCAGTTTAAATCACTTTCGTATTGGCTTCATCAGAGAGATCCGAAAGTTGCCCCTCGGGACCAACCGGTTTGTCCCACAAAAGTCCCACATTGTACCTTTAACTGTCAACAGGATTTTAATCAAATATAGGTGCTACAAAAGGTTCTTCCCAGCGATGCCATAGAGTCAAAAGTTCTTAAAAAAACGTGTTCTTTCTTAACTTTTTTTTAGGGCCGGGACTTTAACGCATTAATTAAGATTAATTAATTACACAAAACATTTGTAACCCATTTTAATCACACTTATTTTTGCACCGTGGAACATTTCTCATTGGATGAGTTTCGACGGACCGAATATACTGGAGCACCAACTAGCGTTCATGACTTCAGACAACAACAAACCACAGCGAACATGAATGAAGAAGCTGATGAGATCGCTTTGGTTGGCCCCGTGGAGGGGATTTTTTTAATAAAAAACGAACGGATGGAAACGTCAATAAGAGCATGGTTGTGTGTAAGCTATGCAACAAGGAATTCGCATATCACCGCAGCACATCGAGCCTCAAGTATCATCTCAATGCAAAACATATAGCAGCTAGCGTGGACATTAGCCAGACTCCGAGTACAAGACTTGGTTGAACAAAAAGAAACAATATTTTGTTGCTTAAGCTTATGTATTCAGTCATTATTCATGGTATACTAAAAATCCAATAACTTCTCAATGTTCTCAGGTCAAATATTTATATGTGATTAAAATGTGATTCATTTCTATTAATTAATTACAAAGCCTCTAATTAATTAGATTAATTTTTTAGTCAAGTCCCGGCCCTACTTTTTATACTTAAAGAAGCTTGTTTCATTACAAAGAACCTCTGTGCAACAGAGATTTTTTGGATGTTAGCTTGGTGTATTTTCCGGAATGTCTGTGTGAAAAGGGCTTTGGATTTATTGCGATAATAAAAAAAAGAAAAAAAGTCCAGTGGTGTAAATGTAGAGAAATAAACCCAGAGTCATCCGGGAGGGCAAGTTTTTTTCTCTGGGAGATTAGCATATAGCACATAACACTGGTTCAACTAAACAAATAAATACTTTTAATAAAAACTAACCAAGCTGTTATAGAAAGCAGTCCAGCCGGGCAGTTAAGCAAACAGTAAATTCATGTTATTTGAAGAATCTATTAAATTGTTATTCAATTATTTACTATTACTTGTAATTGGCACTGTCTCTTTCAACATTGCTTTGTTTATTTGTGTGACCTGAAATGTCATCTTCTGGTTCAGCCTCTATAATGCGAGTTTGAGGTTGTCCAAAAATGCAGAAGGGAAATATTAGGCACACGCCAAGATTTTACAATAAAATATATGCAGGCTAGGCAATTCACTCACAGAAAACATAAAAAGACTAAAAAACCTGATCTTGGCAATGCTAGAATACTGAGTTCATAACAATAAAGCAGTTGTGTATGTGTGGGTACAACATGAAAACTTAAGGGACATAAACAGATGTGTGAAGCTTTAAATTGTTCATGTAACTTAGTTGTAAATAGTTTAGTTTTTAATTACCATTACAGTGATTAGTTTTTCCTTTGGGTAACTTGGACCATGTTCAACTTTAATCAGCTTTCTCCACGCAGATGCAAATTGACTGCAAATGATGCTGTTGCCATAAATCAACCCATAACTTTCCATCTGCACTCTGTAAGAATATTGTACATTTTGCACATAAACAATGTGCACATGCACAACGTGCTGCACCACTGATCTTTATCAATTCACAAGTAGGAGTCTTTTATTTGCCTAGAGGGACTTGCTGGCTGCAACACTATTACAGTTAATCTATAAATATATAAGAGTTTACCGTTATGATTCTACAGCAACATCACAATAATTTCATGCTCGCGTTCACAGCATGCATTTGTCTTAGGAATATAATTAACTGTAGGCATACTACGGTAAATTACTGTAAAAGTATGACATGCCGCAAAGGCACAACATATGCTTACAAAAGACTCCTCATCTTATATTCCTGCTTTATTTGGCTGTGTTTTACAACCAAGAACATTTCTTTGAGAAACGATGGAGGAATAAGATGCTATTCCTGCAATCTTACGGTGCAGTGCATCTGTCATAGAGATCTATGGCTGTAATTCTCATTATTAAGCAGTCAAGCAAAGCTGCAAATGCCTTACTTGCTTGTGCAGACCTCTGAAGTCTCCACGGAGATATATTGGCCACAAAACACGGTGACCAGAGGTGCCACATCAATGTCGAAAATGTAATCAGCAATTCGTCCTCATGTAATGAGCTTTCTCCCATCAGTCTCCGACCTCTGACGTCTTTGTTTGTAATGTTTCTGTCCTTCAATGCTTTGAGAAAACTCATCACCTGTGCGTGAGATTCATCGATTCTCACTAAAGAGGCGCGAGGTGTGTCAAGTACAATTAAGTAATCCAGCAGCGCTTGGAATCTGCGTTGATGCTAAATTTGGCATACCCAAAAATAAAGGATCACATAAAATAAGACATTGCATGGAAATAAAACAAGATAATCGACAACATGATACGCGTTAAGGCTGAAAGAGAGATCAATTTTGGATCCACTGTAAAGGTAACAACACACAGCAGACACAAAAGACAAACAGCAATAAGAGGTAAATTAGTATTGTGGTCCAGAGGTAATCCATCACATTACGACCTCTGATGGTGAGGGATTCACACTGGTGCCAGGCTTTAGTCTTTGGGAAGATAACTCTCCAGACCACAAGACTTGAGTTCATTACTCCCTAATGCAGTAAGACCATCTACATCCATATTATTGGCATTACTTTGCATTTAAATTGCATCTGGAACAGGGATACGTTTTTTCACCATTGCAATGGACAAATTCTGCTCCTGACTATTAGAGGCATTTGATGCTTTCAGAAGATCAAGTTTATAAAGTCGTACTACGCTACTTTTTTGAACAAAATAATAAACTACATCTTCAATTTTAAATATTCAATACAACTTATATTTTAGTCAAAAAAGATATATAAATTGCAATTGCAAATTTGTATTTTTGTTAAAAACCATATTCATTTTCATTGGGTTTTGCTATAATCTTATTCATAGCATCCATGGTAGGAATATCATATCATTGTCTGTATATTGCAGTTCAAGCTGTGAGGAATCTACAGGGCAATATGAATGAGAGCAGGTTACACAGACCTCATGCTGTCCGAATCCACTGCAAATGAGAGAAAACAGATGTAGGGAAAAGGTCAAGATCGCACAACTAAAATAATTAACTCAAGATTATTTATCAATTAAGATATAATCACACAGCAATAAAAGTCTCACATACAGTATTATGAACCTTAAAGGGAAACTTCACCCATTTGCATTAAGCTTTGTACCGTTAGAACCCCAGTCATGTTTTTGAATGGTCGTGCATCATTCCCTCAGTTTCCCCTGAGAGGGGAGAAATACTGATTTCAGTGAGGCACTTCCTTCTTTCAATGATGTAAAAATCGTCATTTTGCGTCATTGAAAGAAGGAAATCCTGTATCTCTATTGAGTGTGAAAGACTACAGACACTCATTCCTCATTTTTCAAAGGTGGGGGCTATGGGTGGGACCCACTCACGCTTCAGACCAATTACAGATCAGTGGGTGGGACTTACGAAACTATACGAACACAGACGGGAAAAAACGATCAGCCGCCATCTTTATGCTAAGCTAAGCTAAACAGAAGTTGTGGAGCGAGTCAGACTTCATGTTACAATAACAGTGGAAGTTAATCAATATAATATAGAAGAGGGTGATTTCGCAAGCGTGATGCTCTAATCCGCTGTTCATTGCAACTTTATGAGCCACAATACAGCAAAGCGCTGAGGCAGATGTAGGAACAGAAGCCCGAGGAGTAGGCCGGAGCCTGGGCGTCGGCTGGGTAGAGGAGCCGGGGAAGACACCGCAACCATCGGCCTCTGCTGCGTAGAGAAGCTTGCCTGTTCTCTCGCTGTGTGGCTTCTTTATAACATTTCTGCATCAGATAAGGATATGGACGTTCGTTTGGTGAAGGTTTCGAGGCAAGAAAGCAGCTTTGCACGCGTTTGGACATGTTTATTTCACATACGCGTTTGCTTCGGCTTCGACGAGCAAACGCGCTGCGGAGTATATGAGCTTGGACAGACTTGCGCTGTGTGCTTTCGGTTTAACATTTCTGGATCAGATAAGGATATGAACGATGCTTATTTCAAAGACGTGTTTCGGTTTACGAGCACAAGCTCCATCTGAGGCAGCGCGTATGTGGAGATATTATGCAGGGGACACGTTTGTGTGGAGGATGCATGGTAAAAACGGACGTCTGACTAAAGTGAGTGTTTTCTATTTTCTTTGTTATACTAAGGTGACATTTATATACACAATAGCATATCTGAGTGGTGTTTTATATGTCTATATTGTGAGAGCAGTGAGGCTGATATTACACAGATGTAATTACAGTAAACAAGAGACAAAAAGAAAATTGGTAAAACTAAACAAACATTTAAAATGCATACCCTTTTTTTAAGTACTTGGAAAAACATTTGTACTGCAGATCTGAAACTGCACGTTACTGTTTGAATAAGACTTTGCTACACACCAGACCAGAGTGTTATTGTGTGTACCACAATGTAACATCACGTTTAAAAGTAAGTCATGATTGGTGTCTGTCAGACACAGTGGTGGTGGCTATTTTCTTTGTTTTACTAAGGTGGCATTTATGTACACAATATCATATCTGAGCCGTGTTCCGATTAATGGGAGTGGCTTGCAGTGCTGTGCATTGTGGTGCATAGTGGGAGTTGTAGTTTTTCTATACAAATGTGCTCTAAAGTCACATTTTGTCTTTTCTCGGTCAAATAGGCACACAATTCTACATTTATGTTACATTTTGACTACAAATATGACTCACTTTCCATAAAGATTAATGTTCCTATCGGTGAAATGGCCCTTTAATACACTGTACTGTAAATACATGTATGCTACTGAAATCAACACCTGCATATGAATAGATGTACAAACAGTCCTGTTAGAACTCAATTATTAAAGGGAGAATCTGAATTTGTAAGAAATATAGTGAAAAGTGCAATGAATTATGTATGCGTGGAAGTGATGTTAAAAAGGATTTGAATTATAAAGCTGTTTACTTTAGGTTTATGTGTACTTAATCCCATATACCCCCAAAACAGCTGCTGAGGACTCTGGATGTCATTGGTCTGACAATGTTGGAAAATCAAAAAGCTTTAGCATTAAACAACACTGACTAATGCAATAATAAGTCATATCTGTGGTAAATTGTGTTTGACAAGGGTTGAATACGTAGTTATGTAGGCCGAATGTTTACATATGAAAGAAATAGATTTCTTTTCAAAAAGCTGAAAGTGAGATAACCGAAGGACTCTATCATTTTATACAAGAAAATGGCACAATAGCTGTCACTAAGATGGTAAAGGTGCATTGTGTAACTTTTAGAAGATCTCTTGACAGAAATGCAATGTAATATACATATCTATATTATTAGTGGTGTATGACGACCTTACATAATGAACTGTATTGTTTTTATTACCTTTGAATGAGCCGTTTTATCTGCTTACACTGCGGGTCCAGTTCCACTTCTAGATGCTACTAAAAAATCTAAACACTGGTCCTGATATGTACTATTAGGTACAAATATGTACATATTTGAAAGCAATATATACCTTTGAGTTAATAATATGTACTATACTGTATTTGCAGTAGGTACAAATGTGTTCTTTTGAAAGTGTACGGTCCCAGTGACAGCTTTTGTACCTTAATTTCTGAGATTATACATGAAAAATGCATCAGTATACAGTTCATTTTGATGTCCTGTAGCCGGCAGTAAAACTGAGACACTTGGAACTAAGAATATAATGGGTAATGGGTAATGTTTACTTGACAACGATGTAGTAAAAAGTAGCTTTTTTAAAATTATGTACACACCACAACACTAGGGTTGCCAACTTTGGTCCCGTACACACTGCATATAATTTGGTTGTCACTTCACCTTTTAATGCTTAATCCTGTTCTGTACACACACAGTTCAGTAATTTACGGGACTCACAACCGCATTCTACAACCGAATTAACTCCCGCAAAATGCAGGTAGTGACAACCGCATTTACTGAAACCCTGCACAATGTGTACATAACCGAACTGAACAACTAGTAGTTAATCAAGTGTTTAAACGTTCATCATAAACAGGACAGGTCTTTCTTCTGGAAAAATAAATGCTTAAGAGGAAAAAGTCTTCTATATGCGCGGTTCAGAAAATGACAGAGGCACAAGCGTTTGCTGACTAGTGTTGCCAGATCTTGCACTAAAAAAACAGCGAACAAGAAAAATCCAATAATAAACCAAAATAAATCTAAATGCTTTATCTCAAAAATCTAAATATTGGGATGGACACCCTCACACTTTATTAACACCAAAAACTTGATCGCCAAAAGCCATAAACGGTTAAGCGCCAAAACGGTATTTACGTACAAAAAAGACAAGGACCTGGCAACACTGCAAGACCGCGCACTCCGCGCTGTGAAGCAGCCTCACAAAAGCGTAAAATACATGACGCCAAGATGGAGGTTTATTGCAAAACACAATGCTGTTATTATTTTGGTCAAAGCTGTGATTGATAAGCATGCGAGACGGCAGTACGTTGCTATGGTTATTTCTGTGTCAATCATCACATTTTCGGGAGTGAGTCTTGTTTCGTACAGACATCAAACGAACATTTAGGGGATTTACTCCCACATTTTAATGCGGTGTGTACGAGACCTTTGTCACTCTGAAATACGAGACAAAAGGTGGCTGGATATGGTTTTGTTTGAAAATACAGTGTATTGTTTCAAACAATAGCTAATCTCTTAATTAAATATTAATTTATAACTATTATGCCTTGACAACATATGGTAGGTTTATTAATAGTTTGTTAATTTACAGCAGGTACTTTTAACACTGTGCTTCTCTGAAATAGTTTCAATTGGTTTAATTAAAACATTACCTTTACTAGCCTAACTGTCTTAGGTTACATTTGCACTATCCAAACCAAACCACGCTTGGGCACATTTGACCCCCAAAGCCTGTTTTGTTTGACTAGTGTGATCGCTCTGTACCACACTCGGGCGAGGTTTGGTAAATCGCACCCTGGTCGGCTTGCAGAGGTCGGCTCGGGCGCGGTTCACTTCAGCTCAGATGCAGAACGCGCAATGTGATCACAAATCGCGCGGGAGCGTGTTTCAAAAGGAGAAACGTCAATCGTGCAACCACTCACCTTCATCTGCTTTCATAAAACCTTCTGATACCCACAGTAGGGTTACGTCAGAGCTGACGCCGTCACGCTGTAGGCATTCCCCATAGCATCAGCTCTGACGCAGCGTTAAAGTTCCCTCGAAAGGGAACCTACTATATAATCGTAATATACTGATTGTGCTTGAGGGGTTCTGTGATTGGAAGACAGGTGTCTCTTCTCGGTGATCATTCTTAAGTGTTGTGACCAGCAGTGCAGCTGTTGCTGCTTGTGGCTTCGCAAGAACCAACATGCGGATGACATTAAAGTAGCGCGAGATCATTTCAATAGCAGTCTCCTCTGTATGATCTCAAATCGCTCTTGCGGGATTTTGATGTCATCTGCCTCTCGGTTCTTGTGGCGCACATGAAGTCGAACATGCCTGTTGTATCAGTCACTGGTTAGATTAGCCTAGCAGTACACGGGATGCGGGAGATCCCGTACGAGATAAAACAATTACGCCCAAAATAAAGGTCGTTCCGGCTAATACGGGACAGTTGGCAACCCTACACTGTCAAAAAGATATGCATTTACACAGTGAAGACGACTACTGTAAATGCGCTATATTATGTGTGTCAGGCAAGTAGATGCAGATGTTTTCTTGTAAAGAAATACTACACGCCTGCACACTTATACAATCTTCTACAGAGCAATAAATACATCCAAAAACAAAGTTGTTTAGTTCCATTTGTAACATGAGTTGTATATATTCATGCTTAGAAATAAGAATACATAGATAAGCAATATCCTAACATTAAACTCCATTAAAATAAACAGCAGATTGTGTCTCCTACATATAAGGAGTGCTATTGTTTGTCATCCTGAGCTAATGCCTGACAGACCGTTGTAAATCAGCTTACTATGTAGGCAGCAAGATCACTGGGTTTTGGAACGAGATACTAGGACATGCTAGTTCACATTCAGCACTGAATAAAAGGACTGGTGGATGTGAGGGTGCAAAGCCTAAAGCCTGAGACCTGAAGGCTTGAATATAAGAAATAAAACAAGAATAGTAAGAGTACATCTTATGCAGAAGGTTGAGCCGTCTTACAATGACTGTCCGGCTTTAATACAGAAGATGTGGGGGAGTCTGTGAGTGTACAAGAAGTGTATATGAGCAAAAAATAAAAAATTGATGACCTTAAAGATACAAGTACACGTTGCAAACCATTTCCATTGTATATGTGGCTAATGAAGTGAGTCGTATGTATGAGTAATAAAAGTATGAAATGAAAAATAACCACAAGCGTGGACAAATAAAATGCACTCGATTTATGACCTGAGAGAACGCAGCACCTCCACTGCTGACAGACCGGTAACCTAGCAGTTTTCAGGGACCATTACAGAAACGAACGAGGCAAGTAAAGGTTAAGAGCTTTTTTCCATTCGCCCATCTGACTTTGTCATCAAACAACACAATTTACAAAAAAAAAAAAAAAACTGGTGGCGAAAGTGATTAATCTATTTAACGCTTAAGGTTTTATATTAAGTCCCGACCCCAGGGACGCTTCTAAAAATATCCTCTCCTTTGTGAGGACTGAGGAGATTCTCATTTACAAACATTAGTGCAAATGAGAAAACTGATTGCACTGGCTGAAGGGTCTGGGAAGGGAGCAGATGAAATGGGCTGACTGGAAGCTGTAGTCTGAATCAAATGGCAGAGAAACAATAAAGCTGTGGGCTCCCAATGGTCTGTGCGAAAGCTCACATGATTGCATTGTGGACAAAGCTGCAAGAATTTCTGAGATAAGCCTAAGAGCATGTACCATTCGATCTTGATGTTGTTTTTCTGGGAGAAAATCTTAAGGTTGGCTACAAACAACACAAAGACCTGCTTCCTACAATACAAATGCATAGAAAACAAATCTTAGCATTGTTCTTTTGCATATGCATTAAATAAAATATAATATGCAATAGTTGGCTTTTACTGAAATGCAATAATATTGTTAGATACTGGTATGTCTGTCTGAAAAAAATTCTAAATATTTTCGATGGTGCAAATATTTAAATTGTGTTAGCTCTCATGGCCATGTTATAACTCAAAGAGCACCAATTATCTGATTCACAATTTTACATTTCCTTTGGTGTGTAAGTGTGTATTAGTACATCTTAACAATATGCAAAAGGTACAAACCCCAAAGTAAACAATGATTAGGGCTGTTACAATGATTAAATAATCATCTCATTGTGATTGTTTGACCTCATCGCGATGATTTCAGATCACCGCAATGATTGCACATCTCTTTAAAAACACAAGGGGGAGCTGCCGCACCTGTATAAATTAGACAATATCAGATTACTTTTAAAGGAACAGTATGTAAGAAATGTATATCAATTAATCATAAAATGACCCTGATATGTCACTAGACATTAAGAAATCATTTTCATTTCAAATACTTATATCACTGACAACAGTGGTCTGGACAGGTTATTGTCATTTAAAAAGTGGAGTTGCAGCCCTCAACTGATGTTTATGTTGTCATTTTGTGTATTGGCCACCAGTTGGGTGATTGCAGTACCAGTTTTAGCCACAAGTTTTGTTATTGCAATACCAGTCTTGGCCACAATCCTACATACTGTTCCTTTAAATATGTGTTATGTGTATTAATATTTACTGCCAGGTAAACATTGCAAAATATTTTATTTAAATAATCACAACAATGTGTGGAAATTAATTCATAAACAAAAAAAATGTATGAGATTTAAATGTCAAAGTAATAAAACAGACAATTAATCCCCATAATCATCAAAACTCTAAATCAGGCAAGTAATCATCATAATCGTCATAATTTTTTAGATCATTAACTGCCAGCCAAATTTCATAACCGTGACAGCCCTAACGATGACGCGAGTTATTGTCTCCAACGTAAATCTCTTTTCTTGGACTTTTTTGTAGGCAACAGTTTACTTCCTGGGATTGGTGATGTAGAGAAGACTCACAGCCTGTAAATTACCTCCTGTTGGCAACCGAATATATCAAACATGGTAAGGAGCGTCACATTTCCGGCTGACGTCATAGGTATTCAGACAAATCACATCGCACAATTACAATCAGGGACAGTTTTGTACAAAATCCATACGTTTCAAAAAGAAAGGGAAATCTGGAGCTACAAAAATGTACGGTATGTGAAAAATAATGATTTAAAATTTAAAAATTGTAAATGTAAAATTGTAAAAATTAACCATAAACCACGCAAACACATTGTATTATACCAAATACACAAAATAACGTTGTTTTTAGCAATGTAATAGGTGCTCTTTAATAGGCTTGATGGATGCTTTTGATTCTACTGTATATTTATTTATTTATAAACATTGTAATCCACTCATGCAAGCCAAATAAAATGGTTTCTGGTTGGCCAGGATATCATTATTTACTACTCCCAACTTGTTTAACAATATGATTTGTTACTGGAAAGGGATTAAAGGCGGTTTTTACTTTGTGTATCCACTAAAATCTTAACAAGCTTGAAGCAAAGAACGAGATGATTTCTGCTATCATTGCTCTGTTACAGCAGATTCACACATACTACGTGATGGGAACACGATTTTAACGCCTATATTCACACGCTACAGCGTTCACACTGAGAGGGTGAGCTGAAATTAATATGCCACCACGTTTATGCCATATGTGTAAATCAGACTTTAGAGTCTATGCCAGGAACTATATCTTAAAATGGAGTAGTATTAGTGTTATTTTTATTAAAATAAAAAAACAGCATTTTCTGAAAGCTGTAAGCCAGCGAGAGCAATGCATTTGACATATGCCATATTGCATTATGCGAAAAATATTTTTACAGTATAGTGCAGTCCAATAACATGTACCTTTATTGCTTAAATAAAAAATGACTTTCTATTCCTTTACAGGAAAGCAGTCAAATAGATATAATGGACTGGCTACGTAATGACACATGAAAGTGCCAGTGCAGAGTAAAACATGTCCTTGTTTCAGACTCATCTCCAATGGGTGAGATTTCAAAGGGCAGTGAACTACGGGCACAAGGTCCTCAGTTAAAGGTCAATGTGTAAGTGCCTGATGCCATTTCCAGTGTGAATCTAATGAGGGCTGGAGGCTAAAGGCTCCTGTTGCACCAGAAGACGTAATTGAAATCAACACTGAAAGGAAAGTTCACGTGGGAGTATGCATACTTTAATGATGTCTAAAAAGCAGCCATTATAACATTAATTTAGGGTGATTAATTATGATCTTGTTAATCTTGTGACCTGCATAAATCCAGAAGAAGGGATTGTTCACCCATTGAAGCAATTCAGGCTGGTAGTAGTACCACTTGATAATTGCTTTTTTCTACAAATCTACATCATACAGATTCATACAGAATCACCATTTGGTAAGATAGGTATGTTCTTTTAACATGAGATTTTTTGGAGACACTTGGAGACGGTTGTCACACTGTCAGAAGTAATGCTCAAAAAATGGTCACTAGCTGTCACTGGGGTAATACCCTTTCAAAAAGTAGACATTTGCACCTACAGAGTTCACATTAGTACCTAACAGTATGTATACACGTGGTTAGGGGTGCTGTAAAGGGGGGGTAAACAATGACGATTCTCGGGGCCCACGAGTAAGAGGGGGCCCAGAGAAGCCACCAAAATTGTGGTGCTAAAAAATATTTAATAGTAAAAATTATTAACTTTAAACTATTCTATTTGCTGTTTCCTGGTATCAAAAAATGTATTTGTTTAGGAAACACAAACGTCTGTGGGCCCCTTTCCCCCCTCTCAATTGTCATAAAATGGTTTAGTCCGCCCAAATTGTATAATCCAGGCAACACAGCTTGACTTCACTTATAGTGCCGGCAGAATATCAACTTGACTGACAAGGAAGTGAAAATGCCTAAAAAATCTGGAAGTCAAAAACGGAAAGAAAAAAAAAAAAGAAGTGAAAGAGGCAAAGGGTCGACATTATGTTACCAAGGTGGGTTTGTAAGTAGGCCTAAATTGTTAGTGGACCGCCGTCCGTGACAATGATCGTAGCCTACGGCACTTTTCTGTGCTAATGCGCACGCTTTGTACAGAAGGCCCCAGGTCTCTACGGTAGCATTTTTCGACAAGTAAGCACGTTTATTTATGCACGTGATTTATTTAGACAAAGTTATTGCAAATTTCAAACTGTCAAAATGACGCCTTGTTCATTCTAGTGTTAAAGATAACTACCACACTGCAAAAAATGAATTTCAAGAAAAAAATTAGTATTTTTGTCTTGTTTTCAGTAAAAATATCTAAAATTGCTTTAATAAAGATGCTTTTTTTATGATGAGCAAAACGACCCAAGAAAATAAGTCTAGTTTTTAGACCAAAAATATTACATTTAAGGGATTTTATGCATAAAACAAGCAAAAAATCTGCCAATAGAGTAAGCAAAAAAATCTTGAACATTTTTCTTAAACACTAAATTCAAGAAAAATGTGCTTACCCAATTGGCAGATTTTTTGCTTGTTTTATGCACAAAATCCCTTAAATGTAATATTTTTGGTCTCAAAACTAGGAATACTAAGAATTTTTTTCTTGAAAATAATTTTTTGCAATGCATAAGTTTAAATGTTGCGGTTAAAATGACTACTGGTGGCCGTTCTAGTGTTAAAATTGCATGATAAGGGAACTCAATTTTCTCCTCATGTTAGGTCAAGAAAACGCTGGAAAAAATAACAATACACAGTTTTAGTTAAACATTCAACACTGCAAAAAATGACTTTCTTACTTAGTATTTTTGTCTTGTTTTCAGTAGAAATATCTAAAAATTCTTAAATTAAGATGCTTTTTCTTGATGAGCAAAATGACCTAATAAATGAGTCTAGTTTTAAGACAAATTAATATACAATTTAAGTGAAATTGTCCTTAAAACGAGCAAAATGATCTGCCAATGGGGTGAGAAAAAAATTGTGAAATAATATTTCTTTTTTCTTAAACACTTAATTCAAAATTCTATTAAAATTTTCTCACCCCATTGGTAGTCAAAATACCATAAAAGCGCATGATTTTATGTAAATTAATATGAAAAAAGTCTCAGCTGTGTTGGGGGCCCTGTCAAGATTCTTTTCATGGGGCCCAAAATCCTTAGCAGCGCCTCTGCACGTGGTACCGATATGTACCTTAATGGTACATATTAGGACCTTTTCAAAGCGTACTGCCTCAGTTACACCTTGGGACCATGTTTTGACTATTTTTTTCTGACAGTGCACATTGGTCTGCATGTGTGCATGCTTCAACCAAAAAAACTATAGCGCAGATGGATACAAGAAGTCCATTCACTGCAGATAAACTGACAACATCAATTGAAAATGTCTTGCAGCTGGGTGATTATAATCAGCGATTGCTTTGGTACAGTAAAGCATGGGTACATTCAAAGATCACACACAGCGTTTTGGAAAATGAATAAAACATAAACATAGAGTCACTTTTAAGGATCTATAAATATGGATCATAACGTAATTGCATATGGCTATTATCCAGCTTCTTCCTCCTGTGAAACAATGTTAGCGAGACATTGACCGAGGAAGATTATTTTCTATATCGTGGAAGTGAGAAAGGCGGTAATGAGAATATGATACAGAGAGGCTGCCCTACTTCCTCAGTATTGTCTGGGGGACAGACGCTCAATGGCTGGAATGTAAAAGCTGATGTTCACGTACAGTGTCTGCTCGGTTTAAAAACAAAGTGATTCATGTATTATTTAAATGTGTTTTGTGGTTTCAGTGATGGCAGTGCAGTTGAATGTCAGTTAAGTGCACATGAAAAAAACTTCAAAGACTTTAGCAAATATATCACATGTAGAAAAGAATGAAATAGTTTTACCTATAGCAAAAGAGTAATTACTTATTTTCATGTTCCCGTAGCCCCTTTCATCATTTTGAAACAGTGCAACATTGTTAAAAAGTGCTATATAAATAAATATGAGTTTTCAACCGAATTGAATGTCATAGCAAACCTGTATCCTTTTTAAAGGACACATATTATGCCCATTTTAACAAGATGTAATATAAGTCTCAGGTGCGTCTAGAATGTGTCTGTAAAGTTTCAGCTCTAAATACCCGACAGATCCTTTATTATAGCATGTCCAAAATGCCCCTATTTGGGTGGGGGCAAAAAAGTGCTGTTTTCATGTGTGTACCTTTAAATGCAAATGAGCAACAGACAATGAGCACTTTTGGTTAAAAATAGATCTGATACCATTAAATACAGTCTGAGACAATAGTATATTTAGCCACATTAACGTGCCAACAAACACATTTAGAATTTTTTTGGGGTAAAATTAACCAGTCAGTCAGTGGCTGTGAGTGGGACTATGTTTTTGTGATGTCACATTACACTTAAAAAAATGATTCATTCAATTTACTCCATTTTTTAAGGTAAGTGGTTTCAATCAATTTATTTAAGCTACGTTTAAACAAAAGTTTTTTGTTTGGTTTTGTATTCCTATTTTTTTTTGTTTAAATGTAGCTTAAATAAATTGATTGCAACCACTTACCTTAAAAAAATTGAGTAAATTGAATGAATCATTTTTTTTTCAGTGTAACAAGAAAAGGAAAACAGCATGTCTAACGAGACTGATTTGGTTTAATGGGGATTTAAAAAGAAGTAGAGGGTGGATTTTTTTTCCTTGTAGGGTTGGTGTGTTCACACACTGCCAACACACATTTACGTCCAAACACCATGTAAAAGTGGATTTTGTATAATAGGTGCCCTTTAACTGTGCGTGCACCAGACACGGTAGAGGCGGCAAAAACGTGCAATTCGCGCCTAGTTGGACGCTTAAACATTTTGAGTTTACTCGCTTCATTCACGCGTGAAATTCTAGTCATTCCAGACATTCAGGCATAAATTCCTGTCATGGGAGGGGCTTCTGCAACTCCGTTTGCTTCCTGTAATTACATCACTACTAGAGCAAGCTCCTATTTGGTTAACGTGGGGCAAATATCCGCCAAAGTTCAGATTTTTCAACAGGATGTCTATTCGGGTCTTTGCATTGGCTTAACATGTAAATCACTCGTGCTTGCCGCCTCATCTGCGTCTGGTGTGGACGCACAGTAAGAGTTTATGACATCATGGTCAAATGTTACAAATCTTGGCTCATGTTAAGTCTTTAACTTTATTTTACATTTCTATTTCTACAACATTTATTTTAATATCACATACGGTGTACAGGTTCCCAATCACATAGGTTAAGAAATAATGACAGAACTGTCTTTTTGGGTGTACTGTAGCCTTAAGCAAATAATTATTTTGTCCACTTTAAAGGGAAATACACAGCCCCGCCGCTCCCATAACGCGCATCACGCGCTGTGCGTAGGGCACCAGGTGCTGATAGGGCACCAAAAATAAGCCTATTGAAAAAAATATATAATGCTGATAGAATTTCATTAGCCTATAGAAATATTATCAGGCAATTTTTATCCATGTATATGTTACAAAAAAAGGGGAAACGAGATAATTTAATCGCTTTAGTATAGAAAATATGCCCCCCAGCCTTTGATGGTCCGTGCCGGTTGATCGCGCGGGCGCCTGACGAAGTTTGACAGAGGCCGTTTCTCAATCCGAAGGCTGCAGCCTCCAGAGGTCACATTTCTAGGCTGGATACGTCATCAAAACTTTCTTATTTCGTAATATAAACGCTTATTAAGTTGACTATTATTCTTAGTTAATCGTACATGGTTGTAATATGCTTATGACTTGATAATGTAATGTTAAGTTAACTGAAATAAACCACGCTTGATGACGTATGCAGCCTGCATATGCGACCTCGCGCAGGCTGCAGCCTTCGGATTGAGAAACGGCCAGACAGTAGGCAACTTTTAAAAATGGCCCCGAAAAGACAGCAGCAGGAGTCAGGATCGGGAAAAAGAAAAAACAGCGGGATGATGGGCGTGCATCACTTGCAGGTAAGTCCATCATGTTTAATCAATCCTAATAAGGGAAATGTGCAATGGACTGCAGCTGCTGCTAATCCGAATGCGCCTCGAACGCGCCTCGAACTTTCTGTGCTGACATCAATGTTAGCAAACTATGTTGTTATAATTTATAACTTTAGTGCAAGTTAAATTGAGATTTTACTGTAAAACATTACTTATGCATATGCATTTTACAAATAACTGACGCCAGTTGTTACTTTCTTTACTACGTTTCTTTAGATATTGAGCAGTAGTTTTTTTGTGGTTTATTTTGACGTGACGGTGGTAAATACTTTCTCAGTAAAAGTTAACGTTAGCAGTCAGTGCACATGGTAGGCTAACAATTCCTGACTGTTAAATATATATAAATATAAAATGTCATCATGTATGTATGATATGAAGCAAACATTACTGTTAGTGTTAGTGTGTGTTGGCTAAAACTGTGAAGATTTTACTTTCTGCTTTTAAGTTATATGTTTGTAAAAAGTTAAACTGGCAAAAACAAACGTTTTTTTTCTCAGGGTCGGGGTGGGGGGCATTATAAAGGAATTATGCTTAGGGCACCAAAATGGCTAGCAGCGGCACTGGAAATACACAGACAAAAAGGTAAAAGACATGGTCCTAAGCTGTCACTAAGGCAGTACCATTTTAGGCACAGATATGTATATATTTAACAATAGGTGCTAATATGGACTCTCTGGTACAAATACAGTACCTCTGAGATACCAATACAAACTTTTTAGGTGTAAAGGTGTACTTTTCGAAAGGGTACTGCCCCTGTGACAGGACCATTACATTTTTTTCTGACTGTGTATGACTACTGTAAATTTACTAAAGCTAATAACTATACAGATCATCTTGAGGACACACACACAGGCAACCGTAGCTCAACTATAAGTCTGTCTATCAAACGGATGTGCTTACTTAAACCACAATGAGCTGGCACCTTGGATTAAATATTCAGTGTTTGGTCAAGGATTATACTGGCTCCTGCTATGCTGTCTCAGAGGACACCTGGAACATGACCTGGTAATAGCTGTCGGGAAACTAAAGAGAGGAAACCTAGACGACTCGTGTCACAAAGAATGTCCAAATAAACACACGAGACCGACATGACTACAGGCTCAGTGTTTACATCTTAGTCATGTTACGGTGAACTTTAAAGATTCTTTACTTGTGTTATATTTATATCTTTATAATTTCATTAGACTGCCTTGCTAACATATTAAACATTGTGTATTTATCCATATCAGCAGAAATCAGTATTGCACATAATATTATTATGTTACATCTGTTAACATTATTTAATGCATAAGGAACTTATGAATGAACAATGAACAATTGTGTTTGTATTAGCTAGCATCGACAAGGATTAATAAATGCTACAGCATATTTATGTTAGTTCCTCTTAGCTGATGCATTAACTAAATGCGGCCTTATTGTAAAGTGTTACCCATATATCATATTATGCAACTAGACAAAATTTGTCATATGTACTGTATATTTATTGTAATGTTTACAGTAATGTAATGTCTGGTTCCTCTCAAGTTTTTTTTACAAGAGTTGCCTTTCAGTTTTACACTAAAGGCATTAAGTTTCCTGTAAATCTGTTTTGAAATGCATTCAGATTTAGATTTGAGGATCGCAACGCACATTTACACCATTCATAGCAGATGCTTTGGCTACACTTTATTTTAAGGCGTCACTGTTACATTGTAATTATATATTTAAGTACCAAGTAATAATCATCAACAACATGTACTTACTGTAGGGTTGGGGTTAGAATAGGGTTTGGTTTAGGATTAGTTGCATGTAATTATGCATAATTAACTGTTATTACTATAATAATGACATGTAACATGTGTAACAAAGACACTGCAAAATAAAGTGTTACCGATGCTTTTATTCAAAGTGACTTACAAATGAAAGAGCATTTAACATTTTGTCTAAGGTAAGGAGCCAACATTAAGCGTAGTATACACATATTGAAAAGAAAGCTAAAATGGTTTGTGCCAGCCTGATCACACAAAAATTCGCACATATTTAACGAGTTGGCTAATTTGTACAGAGTGAATCGTATAAAAATACATACAATTATATGTACAAATTTGGTTGTATGAATTAATACAAATTATCCACCTCGTAAAATATGTACACTGTTAAAATTTCTGTAAAATTTACAGTAACTTACTGTACACTGAAAAAAAATTACAAAATGTTAAGGTAAGTGGTTGCAATCAATTTATTTAAGCTACATTGAAACAAAAGTTTTATATTTTATTTTACTTTACTAATCTTTTTTGTTTAAATATAGCTTAAATAAATTGATTGCAACCACTTACCTTAAAAAAATTATTAAATTCAATGAATCATTTTTTTTCAGTGTAGTTATTTACTGGCAACATTTTGTTTAAAGTTGAATGAAAAGTAAGCATTAACAAGTCTTTGGGCCCTATTTTAACGATCTAAGCGCATTGTCTAAAGCGCACAGCGCAACGTCTAAATGGGCGTGTCCGAATCCACTTTTGCTAATTTAACGACGGGAAAAATGTTTTTTGCGCCGAGCGCATGGTCGAAAAGGGTTGGTCCTATTGTAATGGGAGTATTTTGGGCGTAACGTGCAGTAAACCAATGAGAGTCACAGCTCTCATTCCCTTTAAAAGCAAGTTGCGCTGGCGCTATGTCTAATCCCTATTTAGATGACGAACTTTGTAAACTGAAAAACTAAGCGGAGGAAGAAGATCCCCAGTTTAAGATTAATGTTAAATAATTGTGTTGTTTTTCACTTGTATTGAAATTGTTATTTTTTTATTAAAACCTTTAAAACCCGTTTTCTTTTAGTCATGGAAGTAAAAAAGCAGGCTTAATTGCTTTAAATGTATGCCTATCCAATATCATCAAAAAATAATTTACAAGAATGTAAGATAAGGTTTGTTCTCTAAAAATACTTTATTTGTAACAAACAGGAGAAAAAGAATTTAGAAACGGCTCTCCTCACGTTTCAGCACTTTGGACAGCGTTCTTTTTAGCAAAGAGTTTTTTTTTAAACATTACTTAAAATGTTTCTCATCTCACCATATCCGCAGGTACAGAGTCATCATATACACTAAATCCGTGAGGTAGCATTAAAAAAACCCCATTTAAAAACAGATGCATTTGTTTAAAGCAAGCATTTATTTACTTACCAGGCTACAGGTGAAGCAGCTCTTTGCGGCTTCTAACGTCTCATAATTACTCCTCATTTATGTCCAAGAGACTCAATAATAATCTTTTACATTCAATCCTTTAATCTTTCATATTTAAAAGTATTTTTGTGCTGCTGCGCATTCATGTACTTTGTGATAAGCAACCCCGCGTTGTCCTCCCGTTTATAGGCGCATATTACTAATGCGCTCTTTAAATAACATAAAACATATTGCGCCATTGACTTTAGACTTTAGACCAGGTTTTTGTTGGTCAATGGCGTAGTCTATTTTAGTTGCCTCAAAATAGCAACGCGCCAACAATGCGCCTGAACACGCCTAGTTTTCAGACCAGAACGCCCATGGGCGCAAAAGGGGGCGCAAATGCATTTGCTATTTAAACAACGCGGCGCTAAACGTGAAAATTAGGGTGGAAACTAGCGAAAGACACTTGCGTCGCGCATTGCGCTGCATTGCGCCGGGTGTAAGATAGAGCCCTCAATCTTTACAGAATAAGACTATAAAATAACAGCTTCATGCAAAGGGAACCAAAATGTAGAAAAAGGTAAATAAAAGAAAAAGGTATGAGGATTTTTGGTTCCCAGAATGCTTTGCATGTGGCTGTTATTTTATAGTTTTATTCTGTAAGGACAAAGACTTATTACTGTTTAATGTTCATTTAAAGGCGGAGTCCACGATGTTTGAAAGCCAATGTTGATATTTGAAATCACCTAAACAAACACGCCCCTACCCCAATAGAATCTGGACCTTCTGTTGATAGACCCGCCCCACACATACGCAACCCGGCAAGGATGTCGGTTAGTCACGCTCCTTGCTGCTGATTGGCTATAAGTGTGTTTTGGTAGTCGGCCGTCTCCTTTTCCAAAGCGTTTTTCAAACATCGTGGACTCCGCCTTTAACTTTGAAAAACTGTTGCCAGTAAATAACATAACTGTAAATCTACAGTAAGTTACTGGCAAACAGCTGCAGAACTACAGCAATTTTTTTAGAGTGTACGAATTGCCATAAGATAGCATTGGTTGGTCTGTGCATACATTATTTCAAGCACCAGCAGCCGATAGTCCACCCAAAGAGCGTAGTGGAGGAAAAGAGCGCAACGTAACGAGTTGAACAGTTGTGGCCTTGCGAGACCTCCACAAATTGCATTAACGACCCAAATCAAATCACTTGAAATCTATAACTGTCTGCCAAGCTGCTTGCTAAAAATGTCTACGTTCACCTGAGAGGTTTGCATGATAGATCAAATGTGATAAGCCGAGAAGAAAGTTCAGTAGGAGCTTACAGGCGAGATTAGAAAAATAAAAGCCGTTTTCGTCTCTTTTCCCCAAAGACAAAAGACAGACATAATTCCAGATCCTTTGCCAAGTATTTCAACCTGTCCTCCAAAAAAATGGATGATATATTTCAGAGGAGGCTGCCTTTGACAGCAGAAAGTATTACACTGGAGAAAAAAACAAAACACAATTTAGCTCAGACTAAAAGCAAAGTCAGATTTTAAGCGTTTAGGGTTAAGAACGAGATATTGATGTGACAGCTGCTATGATCTTGAGGTTTCATATGCCTATTTAAAATCAACAGCTCACACAGTCTTTTCTTTAGGTCATGAGGACATTACTGAGACATATCATGGAATAAACCAGCAGTCCATAGAGCTATTAAAGAAAAATAATCGAGTATGCCATTAAAAGACATTTATTGCAATGAGATGCTTGTTGGTCTGAGCTAAAAACAAAAATTTTATTTTCTTTACGATCCTAATTGGGGCTATAAAAGGGAGTAAGAAGACATGTTTTAAAGTATTTCTATAGCACAGATACAGACCGTTTACCAACAAAAGGTCAAAGAGGTTTAGTGCCAATTTAAGTAATTGACAGACTGAAAAAAAAACAGTAAATTGGTACAGTAGCTAAATGTTTCTTTTAGTGGTTTAATCATGGATATTACCAATTCCCCTTCAAACACAGGCCTATAGTAAATAATTTTATTTTACTAAAGCTACCACATTTGTTATATAAGAGGTGGGTTATCATAAAGTTACAGATAATATAAAATGCATAATAAACTGGGAAGGTTCCCATAGCTCAATAGGTAACACAAATCATTAGCAGCACAAACAGTCATGGGTTCGATCCTCAGGGAACAATACACATACTGATAAAATGTATACTTTGTAATGCACTGGGCCGGGTTTCCCGATAACGATTGAACTTAGCACTTAAGAGCGCTTTCTACAAGCTACTTAATGAACATCCGTTGTTCATTCACGTGCGTTTCCCAAAGATGCACGTATAACGATCAGTGTATTAAGTGCTACTTACGAGTCGCTATACGTTTGTCAGTGCTGAAATGTCACCAACAGAATGACTCGAATTTGTAGCAGAAGCTTGTTTAGGTTAATGATATTATGAAATATTCTTTTCCGTATTTAGTTAGGACTCATCCCACTGCAAAATGCCTTCTGCATTTAATATTATAGTTTAGATTATTATTATTATTATTTGTTGTTTATTATTTATGTTTATTTATTATTATGGATTATTGCATTGTACCGTAAATATTTATGTGGTTTCTTTAATCAGATGTCATTTCTTTTCAAAACATTTGTTTTACTGTTGATGAATTATAGCAGCAATTGGTAGTGATGCGTGGGTCAATGTATAAACAACCCGCACCCGACCGACGTTTTTAACTAACTCATCTGCAACTCGGACCACAAAATTAAAAAATAAATATTGTACCCGGCACACTCCCTTTCCCGCATTTTTTAAAAGTGGTAATTGCTTAAAATAGTTAATTGGCATCTTTATTTCAAATGACCCGACCGACCGCAACCCGAAGATCATAAAAATATTTTTGGGTTACTCGCAGATCATTTCAGATCAATCACTGGTAGGAACCATTTATCAATTTGCTTGGACCAACGTTTACCAAAATTGTACCAAATACGTTATCCTTCTTTATTAATTTATGTTTAGTCATTTATATTTGATTTCTCATTTGAATTTATATTAAAGTAATTTAACCAAATAAACAAAGAAAACCCAATAAATAAACATACATTTATTTAAATATATTTAAAACATTACATTATCGTCATTGCAGGAGTGCGATTTGTTGTTTGTCCTGCAGGTGACCATGTTGTCTTACGATGCACTTATGAATTAACGATTACTCCAGACCACTCGTAGATCTACGATGATTTTCAAGTGATACTTAAAGCAACACTATGTAGTTTTTCATGTAAAAATGTCTTACAGCTCCCCCATGTGGTTGAAAAGTGCAACAGTGCCTGGTATCAGACACTCTTCTGCAGGCAGGGGGAGGGGCGGTGCTGTGTTTCCTACCCTCCACCGCCACTTTCAGAGTGTGCTTGTAGCAGCTAGGAGGCTGCTCAGGTTGCAGCAGCAGTACAATTTGTCCAGTTAAAAGTTGTTCTATCACTAAAATAATTTTAGAGACATTATTTAAAGACTACATAGTGTTGCTTTAAGTTACGAAGCTTTTGGGAAATGGCTCGTAAGTCTAAGATGATTCGTACGATCGTTTTTAGGATCTACTTCCTTACGATGTTTTTGGGAAACCCGGCCCAGCATGTGACTTTGAATAAAGTGTCAAATGTAAAAATGTTCCTTATTCAAAAATTTATTCCGGGCCAGACCATAGTCCAGTGATTAGCTTTCACTGTATTCACAGACGGGCCTGGAAATCTGTATGCTCTGTAAGTCACACATCCGATGGCCTGAAGCATAAGAGGCCTCTGGCAGTTTGTGGCCTCTGGGCATTGGCCTTCAGAGCCAGCCAATAATACAGCCTGAGCATCAGTTCCTGTTGGGTACAAACATCATGACATGATTTCTCAGAGGACTCAGATTTCCAGCTGGATTCTACATCAAATCCCATTAGACTCAGCCTCAGGTCCGGCTTTACAATTGACTTATTACGAAAGTGATCGATGACTGATCACATAAATAACGCCTATTGACATTCAGTGCCTGTGAATCACTTGCTAAGATAAGGGAAAAAATGTTGCTAATGTCATTCAGAACTGTCTTTATCATTTAACATATTTGTATCCCATTTTATATGCTAAACCCTTAAAATATCACACAGCTGCTCTTTCAATAAAACAAAATAAAGAACTTGTTTTTTTTTAAAGGCACCTATTATGCAAAAGATAAATGGAGATAAATGTGTGTTGGCACAACCACCCTACTGTACGATGAAAAATCCCCATTAATCCCCATTAAACCAAAGCAGTCTCATTAGGTTTGCTGCTCTGATTATCTTGTTAATGTGACATCACACTGATAAAGCCCCACAATGACAGTCCTGCATTAAAATAGTTTCTGTCTTAGCAAGTTGTACTCTGTCTGCCATATCTCAATAGTGAGATATTATTGTCTCAGACTGTATTCATAGGAATCAGATCTACACTGTTAGACTTAACTGTAATTTCTACAGTTACTTACCACAAAATGCCCAGTAAAATCCATCATTTTCTTTTACAGTTCATTACTGTAATATGCATTGCATTATGGGTATTAACATTTAATTTACAGTGATTTACTGTATTTTTGAATTTGCGGTAGACTGCTGTAAAACAACAGCAGTAGTGCTACTGTAGTTGCATAAAACAGTGCTATAGAAGCATATAAAATGGAAAAATAAAATATCTCTATGAAATGAAATGCATTTTATTTGTTATGCTTTGAGCAGTGAAGCAAATTTCAAAATGTGACATGTTTTTCAGCAGTGTAAATTATTTATTGAGAATTGTAGATAGAAACAAGAAAGGGATTATGGATAACTGCTTGACCGTCAGATTTGAACTCTGACCTCAAGACTTCAAAACACTAGTGGCGCCAAGATTTCGCTCCTCGGAGTGTCTCTTGCTGAATTAAAATGAAAACAAGCTGCTTTGCTTTTCATATTAGCTAACAGTCTTGAAAAGCTTGTGCGCCAAGTCAATGTGATCAATGTGACGGATGGTAAAGTGACACTTTGTAGTTTTTCAACCTTCATAATATATTTTCAAGACCCATGTGATGGTACATCAACTTAAAATAGGTTGAATGACATGTCCACAATAATAATAATATAATAATAAACTTTATTTTCTATAGCGCCTTTAAAGTGCACATCTCAAAGCGCTGTACAAAAACAATTAAGACAACAGAACACATAATAAAGATTAAGATTAAAGAGACACCATAGCCTGACGGGATCTGTATTAAAACTAGGTTACAGTAAGGGAACTGCGGTATGGGCATCATACGGTAAAAACCATGTACAGTTATGGTACTGTAATGGCGCAGTTACAGTAACTGAGTTACAGAGTTACCGCATATATACAATAAAAAGTCTAACAGTGTACAGTATTTGAACTGAAAGCGCTCATTGTCTCTTTTGGTAAGGGAGGAGCTGTAGCTCATTTGGTAAAGGTACAGATGCATTTTTTGCTCCACATAAATAGGGGAATTTTGGACATGCTAAAATGATCTGTGGGATATTTTGAGCAGAAACTTCACAGTAGAGGTCTTCACAGGTCCACTTAAAACCCGAGGTCCGACCTAAAACCTGAGCGAGTTTGGGTCTTAAAGTTTCATGTGTGCCTCAGACACAGGTCGGGTATTATTTTAGCGGCATCAGGTCCCGGGTAATTTAAAATGAATGTGTTTTTGCCCAACGGACCAGAGAAGACCTGAATTATCTCACAGGTGTGCACCGAGTCCTTTTCCAACCCCTACTATGTTTGCCAAGAGCGCTTGCGACATCATGTGGATAGCAGTACGTTAATTTATATTTTAATTTTAGCGGTTCTCTTGGTGTCATCATCACATGAAAAATGAAAATAAATGAAGCAGCGGGCCACCGGTGCATCGGGTTAAAACAATTGCCACTGGGTCGGGTCAGACTTGGGACTAATTGTCTTGGGATGGTCTCAGGGTCTTTCTTTAAAAAAAGATTTATGCACCTCAGATTCTGGTAAAAAGTGTCTTGAGTCGGGTACATTTCTTTATACCTGAGAAGATCAATTAAATAAAAAATTTAAAAAATCGATTGCTGAATTTGGGCCTTTTATTTATTATAACAGTTAACTTTGATTAAATACGATCCTTGTATTAAATACTCATTTAAGACTCAAAAGTTATTTTTTTCTCTATTTAAAGTGTGACCAGAAATAAACTAGAGAAAATGTGTATAAAGAGAAACAAGATCACTGTTCTTCTACTAGTTACCGAAGGCTTACTGTGTCAGCTGAATCAATACAGCACCTTAACAAGGATTTCAAACACATGTAGAAAGCCTGAGGAGTCTGAAAAGTTGGCAGTCTGTCAATAATAAAAATAATTTTCAGTGACTCAGCAATACAAGAAACATTTGGCACCATCCAAGTGAGCCTTTCCAACGCGTTTAATTCATTATTGATATCTTCTGGTAATCATCACCAAACAGTAGAAATCAATATCAGGATAAATACATTTTTGATGGACTTGACCTTTAATTCGATTAAATTACTATTTGGCAGGGTGGAAGAGCATTAATATAGAGGCAGAATTTAAGCAATAAAAAGTGAGCAAAACACTTGGCAACCAGAGACCTTTTTTTAAAACCATTCCTGCATAATTATCCTACAATTTAAGTAACATGGTGTTGCAAATTGTTTTTTAAGCACCAATTTTGTTTCAAAACGAAAAGATTGAAAGAAATTTAATTCTAGATAATGCACTTTTGTTTAATTTAAGCACGTTAATTTAATCTCTTTTAAGAAAGTATTTCTTTTTCAGGAATTAAAGGAAAATACAAATAAAAAAACTTACGACAAACAATGTCTATAATCCGCTTGACTAGTATATTTAAAGCTAAAATTGAGTAACTAAACCAAAATGTGTAACATCATAAACACTGAATTAGAAAGCATACTTTGGGTTCACATCATATGTGAACATTATATAGTTCTTTTAACATTAAATATGTACCCCAGCTGTCACTGGGGCAGTTTGCCAGTAACTTACTGTAGATTTAAATGTATGTTATTTACTGGCAACAGTTTGTTCAAAGATAAATGAACATTAACAAAGATCTTTACAAGAAAAAATATAAAAAGTAGAGCATTATGCAAAGTGTTTCTGGGAACCAAAATCAGAAAAAAATACGGTTGATGAGGATTTCTGGTTCCCAGAATGCTTTGCATTAAGCCGTTTTTTCTAATTGTATTCTGTAAAGACCAAGACTTACTGTTTAATATTAATTTTTCTTTGAACAAACTGTTGCCAATAAATTAGATAAATATACATCAACAGTAAGTTACTGCATAAGTACAGCAATTTTTTTACAGTGATTGATTTACAAATTATTAAAATAATACCAATTTGAATAAAGAAGACCAAAATATGACTTTGCACATCAAATTAACCTGCACTTATATAATCACCCATACATGCAATATCTTCTAAAAAACACAACAACCCAGTAAACCCAAGAGTTTAATGTGGGAAAGTCTGTTGCTGTCTGTCAATGATTATGATCAAACACCGTATCAAACCACCTACACAAATCCACTTAAACTAACCCACCCGCATAACTCAAGCCTTTACTGATGCTCTCTTTCTCTTTAAAAAGGTTACGTGCTGTGACACACAACATCCACAACACAACTACAGTACGAATCCATCACTATTCATAAACACAAGAGCAGCAGAGCAATGCATGCCAGTCTTTGCAAATCCGATGGTCTTTGTTGTCAAACACACCCACATACCGCAGAGTACAGAGCAGTTATATACCTCAGATGCAAAACAGATACAGTAAAATTTAATAGACGACCACTGAAGAGTAAACAGCACAGTCGGATTCAAATAAATAATATCACACATTAAAGCCATCAGTTTGTGATTTGATTGACTACAGCGAAACTTCTCCGACATGACGAGTATTATCATAACCAGAAAATTGCAATGCTTTAAATCAGATATCATTTTATTAGATTATTTTAACTTCTTCAATGTAAAAAAGTTCTGTAGAAATTACAGTATTTCTGGGTATTACTGGCAACTAGCTGCCAGTAACTTACTGTAGATTTTACATTTATGTTATTTACTGGCAACAGCTTGTTCAAAGTTAAATTAAAATAAAACATTTTCAGTCTTTATCTTCTACAGTAAGTTACTGGCAACCAGCTGCATAATTACAGCAATTTTTTACAGTGTTAAGTAAAATCTTTTGACATCTCATTTAAACTTATAAAGTATAAAACCAGTTCGAGATGCATTTCATTTTAAACTCTTTTTGGTGTGGTAAACCACAACAAACTCCATAAAATAATACAATAATTTACAATAGTTTGTAAACTTTACAATAAGGATTACAATAATGTAAAAGGGATAAGAACATATAAACTGTATGCATTTGCTTAATCTTTAAACAAGCTTTTGTAGCGTATGTATTTGTTTCTTTCCAGGAAATGCAGAGAAGACAGCTAGTGTTAAATAATGAAAAAGTAAACCATTGGTCAAGGTCAACCTGGTCATGTATTTGATTTGATATACTGCCCTTTTCCTGGAAAAAGTCAATAAATGGTTGAAATATATAGTCTACTGGCAGAACACATTTACATTATTTACAGTCATCCTGAGAAAACTACAGCACTGTACTGTAACCAGATCCAAGGACAGAACAACACAACTAAAAATACTGCAATACACAGACCCGATCCCAGACTGAAACAGCTGACACATTAATTCATATTTGGCAAATGATGGGGAAAATTTGTTTGCCTAATTGCCAGTAGACTGGGATTAATTGAGCTGATTAAAGAGATTAGGGAGAAGATAGATAGCAAAGGTCGGTTTGAGATACGGCTGCAGGTTGTTTAAGCAGTACTGCCTCAACTTACTGTACACATGCATATGTAATGTTCACCAGCACCAGATGTCCTTTCAAATAGTCACGTTCTCACCAGATACACACCACATACATCTAACAATACACTAAATATCCATACTGATGAAAGAAAGCAACTTTGAAAAAAGCTTCAAACTTTACCTGAATTGAGTGTACCGGTAATAAGTCTAAAGAGATACTGTGCAAACTTCAGAATCTCCCTCTTGCATCTCTTTCTGCAGCTGCTCATGTTGACAATCTGGATCCTTTCAGCGCTTTAATCCTCAAAGGGTTTGACAAGTCCCTCTTTTCCAGACTCCTGCCCGAACCTGCGAGTCTGCAAACGCCGGCACATGCAGAGCAGCTCGCAGCTCCTCCGGCAGAGATGCTGTCTGCGCGAGGGGGGTCACTCACTGTCGCCGGGTCATAAATATTTCCCTGTGTGTCCCAGAGGTGCCGAGCGCTCCCTTGTAAGATGTCTCCCGTCTCTCTCTTGAGCTCACACTTTTTGTTTCACTATCTTACACACACACACATTTTCAGTAGACCGGCTGCTTGTGTGTTTTAGCACCATCTGTGGCTGTTTCACCCTCCACGAGCGCTGCTGGAGAGGCGGGGTCCAGCGTGGCCCAGGGAGGAGGGGCAGGAGGAGACGAGAGTGGACGAATCGGTGATGACAGGGCGATTATGGAGCTGTGGTGCTGACAGTTACGATGCTTTAACACTTCTCTGACTCGGTGTGACTGCTTCTCTAAGTGCCCCGAGATTGAGAGTGAACGATAACAAAAAAAGTGAAAGAAATGGAGAAAGCGTGGGACGCTGAGGTGAAAGATAAGAGACACTGAGCATGCCTGGGAGAAGGTGAATAGGACAGAGGAGAGATATGGAGAAGGGAGATAAAGGTAAAGAAGAAAGCACGTGAAAAGAAATCGACACTAAAAGACAAAAGAGGAACAGAGATGGAATGAGGTGTGAAAGAAAAGCAATAGACAGAATGTAAGAGAGAGAATGAAAGAAAGAGAGGGAGAGAGAGCAGCAGTCCTTGAAGGCAATATAAGCAAACAGAAATAGAGAGAGTGAGGGAGAAAGAGCGAGCGAGAGAGAACAAGTAGCACACCTTTACTTTGAGAATGGCAATCTCCCTGTAGACAATAATTGTAAAGATCCATTTTTTAGAACCACTAAATGCCACCATTGTCAAAAATAAGATAATGATATCGACCAAATGCATCAAGGAGGTTTACTAAATAAATAGAGACCGCATTTGAGTCCTTTATTTAGAAAGTCAGTGCCACGTTTTTGGAAGTGGAGATTTTTGCATGTACTTTTTTGCAGCGAAATACAGTCAAATTGTTAAATACCAATGAAATGTGACATTTGTGGAAAAAGGCGTTTTAGTTACTGACTAATAACTTTTTTATTGCATTAAAGTGAAATGACGCAATCTACACACAGAGCCTGATAAAAAAAATGCAAATTTACGGGAAATCATGTCAGATGTGCTTAGGGGGTTTTGCATCTGAGCTCTTGAATATTTCCCTAAAACACATATTTATATATCAAAATGACATTTAAATATTTATTCCTGTAAAATTATTTTTCATGCCTTAAAATGACTTGAACATAACTCTGCACCCGTGCTTCATTTAGTATATGCAGATTCATGAATATGCAAATAAGCAATGGTGCTCACTGAAGAATTTGCATTTGGTTTATCCTAAAGCATATTAAAACAACACCACACACACTTATAATCAACATTTAAAACTTAATTTGAACCACAGGGGGACTTGAAAGAATCAAAATTAGAAAAGCTTTATTCCTTGTGTGTGTTTGCAAAAATTAAATGGCGGCCAAGATAGCGGCTGAAGCAAAAGTAAGGAAACGTTTTACACCTTTTGATAACATTTCTGGCGCAAAATTATTGTACTTTTTAAAAATATGGGATAAGTTATCACAAAGGCGATGTCTGTTTATATTTCAAACAAAATTCCATTATGCTGCCTGTAAAGGCTGTCCGAATGCTTTCCCGGAGCTGCCTTCATGCCAAGTCATTGCCTCATGAGATAACGTCAACAAGTCAGCTGCCTTGGGTTTTGGATGGAGCCAATGGCTTTTCTTTGGCTATAGAAGCTTCCAGTACACACATTTAAGCCAATAACAAGAAGGGCAATACTAGAAATTGAGGGACATATCTACTGCTTCGTTCTTATTGGTAGTCGCTTCAGAAATTCGCTCAACATTTGCATAAAGTTAAACTTTTCTTAACTTTCTCGCATCGCTCGACATGCCCATATGGTCGTCAACGGTCACTTTCTGTAGCTCTGCTACTGTTGGTTGCTTGCTGTCTGAATGGGCCATTGTAGTAAATCACACACAGAATTTTGGAGCATGCAGCCCATTTATACTTACGACAGCTAATAATATTAATGATAAGATTAAAATTATTTTTAAAGTCATTTTTATGCTGCGTTTACACCAGCCTCGCTAGAGGCGGCAAAAACGCGCTATTCGAACATTTGAGTTAACTCGCTTTATTCGCGCATGAAATTCAAGTCATTCGAGACATTCACGCTGCAAAATGCCTAATTGTGTCTTTGCATTGACTTAACATGTAAATCACCCACGCTTGCCGCCTCTACCACGACTGGTGTAAACGCAAAATTACAATGCTTTCCTCACAAAAATCAATCTTGGGTCAATTACTGGACAAACAAGAGACATTTTTATTACAGGCACACCGTAGAACTTTTTGGCCACTAGGGGGCGCTAGACATGTATTTTTTACGTTTAGCGCCCCTAGAGGCCACAAGCGCCGCAGCACTGTCGCAAAGGGGAAGAAGACATCTCTTTAGGTCACAAAGTCCGCGGTGTGCCTTCCAGCATGTCATATGAATAGAATTTCAGGGGTTTTATTTTTTCCAAATGCCAAAAGATCGCGTAGCTCACGTTTACAAGCCAGTTGTAACGGTGGTTGCTTGGTTAAAGTTTATATAAAAAATATTGCCTTAAAGAGGAATCGATTCCGGTTCGCCCATGTCGTAGGTCCATGACACTACCACGACGCTACAGAGTCACATGATATAAGTTACTCTCTACACTACCCAAGTAGCCTCCAGCAAAACTCATGTAAAAAAATATTAGTGTTCGGGCGCCAGACAGCACTTATATATGCAAGCAATATAACACTGCTTACTAGTCCAAAAGCATGACGGCCAAGTCAGCATCGGTCAGGACCCCCTCCACCTCCTTTAGTTCACACCAGCGAGCAAACACTGGCCCAATATTGATTTCTCATTCTGGTCTCCTCCGACAAAACCTTGGGTTTCTTTTTCTTAATTGCTGCTTCGGCCATGACAAAAACATCAGGAAAAGAAATAGTTGCGCTCTCACATCCGAATTTGAGCAGTCAAATTTTGTAGTTCTTTTTGTCCGCGGGTTACCTGAAACCCCAAGTTTAAAAGTACGAGTAAAAGTGATAGTCAGGCGGTAGACATGTCATTCAACCTATTTTAAGTCGATGTATGAAGGTTAAAAAACTACAAAGTGTCACTTTAAACGTAAATGACATCAAAGCAAAATCTAAATGTTTTCACGTATCCCCTGGAAACTCATCATGTACTCCCTCGCGTGCGTGTACCCCCAGTTGGGAATCACTGGTTTAGATCACATCACAATTTGAAAGCGTGAAATTCATGAAAAAATGTCAGGGTCACATTTAAAATCAAATTAATAAAAAGACATTGTATTTTGCATGCAGTTTATAAAGTTTTTAAATGCAAAGCATTTAAATGCTTTAAAATTGCAATTCAACTGTTTTTAATGCTTTATTAATGCCTAATTATGATAATTTTCAGTGTTAAGTATACATAACATGCATCTTGGGGCTGTTTTCAAGGAACTTCAGATGATGTTTGAAAGTTTGTTAACTTTTGTAATGCCACCGACTGTAGTTTTTAATGTGTAAATATTGCCATTAATAAATTAACTGAGTGCTTAACCTTGAAAATAATGCACAATGCCGGCCAGCATAATGGTCCTAAATTTGTTTCCTTCGAGCAATTAACTTTTTAGATTTACATATTCCATCATAATTACATCCACTGCAATTACTATTCAGTGTAAAGCCTCACCCTCAGTATCTGTGAAAAAAAATCTGATGATCTTTTAATATGTTAAAATAATTTCATTAGCATTCCAGTGCAATCTCAGGATCATTATCGCAGCTAGGTAGAGAAAAGCCACTGAAAAATGAAACGATGAAAGATGAAACTGCTTGCATTGTGTGTAAAACAACAGTCGAGTCCCATTGGTCATTTCCCAGTACAGACGGGCCTATTTCAGGAAGAGCACTCAAAATGAAGAGCATTTTCCACAAGTGACATTCTCTCTCAGAAGATTTAGACCTCTCGCTGTCCCTGGTGCTCTCAAAAAGGAACGGCGCTTCCGCAAAGAGGCGTGTTGCTCTGAAAGGAGCTGTGGGTTGTTGACATGAGAGAAAAATGTGGGTGAATGCAGAGAACAGATTTTCCATTGCGATTAAGCTCCAGCGTGTGTGCACGCTGCCTGCCAGTACGGTGTACATTTGCTAATACTGTTTCACAGCTACACGTTTTATACGACCTTATGAGTATCATACCAGTGAGTCATCAACTATTCATTTACTCACATTATGAATAGAACAAGACATGGCATTGTAGCATCCGGTACCAGGTGCTTTTAAACATGCTTTGTTTGACTGTCATAATCTAATTATGAGACCAGGAGCATCAAAGTTTGATTCACTGACTTTCCCTTAAATTTCAATTTTTTACATCAATATTAAAGATATCAAGGTTATATTTTCACACAATGTTCTTTGCATTATGAAGAAATCGCAAAAATTACTTTAGCTGGGATTTCTAGCTGTTTACCGGTTTATGGTTATACCTCTCCTTTGTATTAAACCATGTGTTTACAAGCATTTTAGTGTTCCTGTAGCCTGACTGATAAAGCATTGCGCTGGCAACACAAAAAGGGGATTAAGGGGTTCCACACACATCCTGAAAAGTGAAGCCAAAACATTTTGATTGCCCCTGGTGGCTGGCTGCTGCATAGGTCATAAACCCCATTCTCTCCATGTAAAGGGGACGTGAGCCAAACGTAAAAATCGAATTACTGTACACTTCAAAATAAATTTTCCCAACAATGGTTTCTGTTACTTAAGTAATTTTTTAATCATGTTAATGTACATTTAAATGTTTGATTTTTGATGTTTGGTTTAAGTTGGTTATTACAGTATGCTAACGAAAAGGGGTGTGATGATTTGATTTGTGTAACATTTCATTCCATTGACTTCCATTCATATATGCATGCAAATAAGTCAGATTGAAAACGCAAGCTTGGGCGACGTTATTTTGCAAGTCGCTGCATAGCAAAGTTTAAGTCTGGTAAACTTTAACCTGCAAATTCGTATCACATGGATTGTAGTGGCCAGTACAAAACCAGTATCTCACTGCGCAACATTTCTCTTTACTGAAAAGCACACATGGACGAGGCCAAAGATCTTATTGATGAGCTGGGCAAAACTTTTGTGTTATTTTCTAAATGTCAACAAAAAACTACTAAAAGAATAATTGTTATGCATCCCTATTCCCAACACAAAGCAGTACATACTATTAGGGCATAGTATAAGTAGGCGAATTTGGGTGCAGCTTTGCTTCAGCAAGACTTGGAAAGAACTGCAAATCTCCATTAACTCTTTCCCCACCATTGACGGGTTATAAGGGAAAATATTTTCATAAAAAACATGTTCCTGATGAGTTTTTATGTTAATCTGTAACACCGCAATTATCCACTAGATGGCTATAAAAAAGCTGAAGCCAAAACGTTATTTACTAATTTTAAACTCTGTGTATGTTTTGATAATCGTTCTGAATCTGATCTCTTATCAAATTTCTTTACAAAAATGCAATTATTTCAATTATTATTAATTATTATTTTATTAAAAAATTATTTTTTTAAGAAAAATACACATATTTAACAGATTATAAGCAGAAAAAATATAGATGGGATGAAACTTTTTTTCCCATTTTGTGTGTTTGTTTGTTTATTGTTTGTTTGAAAGCAAAGAGTCTTTCATTTGATATATTTGTATGTTTATATATTTTAGAAGAAAATTTTCCTGGGAGGCATTTTGTGAAACTTTTGTGAAAATCACAAAAAATGCTGGCATGCAACTTTTAAAAAAAAGGCTGGCGGGGAATGAGTTAACCAATGTTATTCGGCTAAAACTTAATTTTGTTCTCTCGTAAGTCATTTCCCAAACCACGACGTCGGACTCGAAAGCATACAGAGCTAGCCTGGGTGCCAGCCAATCTTAGCCCCGCCCACAACATTTTGAGAAACGGGAAGATCGGTCTGTGGTTTCACCGTTGAGGAGCTACTATGCGAGTCCCAAAACTGGCCGACGAATCAAATTGTCAGGGCGGGCTTTATACGATGATGGACAGATGATCAACAGTAACGTATCAACCACGTCACCAAAGAGCGCGAGTGTTGAATCTGTTTACAACGAAATGGCTGCCGTGGTAGAAATCAGATGTGTGGATTCTGACATTGAGTCTGTTCTAAAAGATATCGACAGAGCATTGATTTTAAAAGAAGAACAGAGAAACGCGAGCAAAGCATTTGTTGATGTTTTTGCCGTCCTTCCTACGGGATTCAGCAAAAGTTGTCGCACTTATGAAGGATCAAGTTAAAGAAGCAACTGAAATGGGTATCACGGCGATGCAACTCGGTGTGCACGACGAGATGGATATAGCGGTCATTGCCAGCTTCTTTTCGGAAGCCCGGAATCGTGGGGAGACATGCTAGGCTCCGATATTTTTCAAGCAAACGTAATGGGTATCGTCGTAGATGAAGTTCAACTAATGTACAAATGGTAAGAGATAGTCTTACTGTATGACTTAATGTGATATAAATGAAATGTTGTAAACATAGTAGGTGTTGATGTACGTTAGCTAACTCAGACTTGTAGTGTGTGTCATTGTAGCGAAATAACTAGCAGTTCGGTCAGGCTGCAAAAGACGTAACGTACGTCACACACTCCATTGCTCTGATTGGTCATAGGTCTATCCAATTGAGTGCAGAGGCATTTTTCGGTTGAGACACGCCTCATAATTATAGCTCAATGGAGCGGTATCAGACTCAAATTCTGACTAGAATTGAGTATGACAACGTCAGGCTAATACAGAGCAGTTGACTGCCGAATTGCTCTTGCGGTATTTTGATGTCATGCGCTTGTCGGTTCTTGTGACCATCACACCTCCTTTGTCTTGTCCTCGAATCAAACATAAGCGTAATTTTTAAAGAATGATCATGTGACTTTTATGCACGTCAGGTGACCTTTGCAATTTTGCGATATATTCCTTGTTCAGAGTGCCTGGAAAACCACCTAACCCGAGTGTAAAAACGTTTTTGTGATAAATGGGAGTTACTGCAAAATTGACATATTACACTTTTGGGCACTTTTTAATTAGCTATTTCCAATAATGGAAAACGCATCAATGCGCGTCATCGGTGCAAGATGTCAGCTGCCATTTTTGAGGAATTTAAGCTTTGTTTTTTTTTTACAAAGTCTATGGAGATGCGTCATCCTGACTGTATTTTTTTACAGTCTATAGTTTGATCACAGGTAACGCCTTTACTGCTAAAGTGTATTAACTGAAAACCCTATAGGTCTCTTAAAAAAAAATATTTGGCAATGTAGTGTATGATGCTTTATATTTAACGCTTAAGCCAAACACCACTTATTTACATAATCTTGCTCATACTTATGATTCAATTCCCACACCCTAAGTATTAAAAAGTCTACACCACATTGTATGTTTACTACTAGTCACCACCAACAAATGCCCCAGCAGCCACCCAACACACAACCATTTGCGAAGAGGTGTAACGGCTATTATGAATACCTTTTGCAATGCAATGACATAAACAGGCTTTACAGAGTGCTACCAAAAATTTCTCAGTTCAGCTTTATTTTTAGCCTCTATTAGTATCTGTTGGGGGCGGAGTTGTCTAATTCAGACCAGACCTCCACAAATGTTCCTCATTAACAATTAGCAGCTGCTACGCAATCCGCAGCAACAATCAATCAGCATTCAAGCTGAATGCAGGCAGATATTGAGGATGTGCCTTACACAGAGCAGGAGAGATAAACCGAGCGTGTTAAAAGAGCACGTCGGTTACTGGTGTGTGAAAACTCGCTTCCGCACTTCTGTGAATTTATCCTGCCATACACACACCTGCACATAAAAGCAGATGCTACTGTATTTCACACTCCACAGAAAGCACTGATGCTGTGACTGACAGCCTAACTAAAATCTAATACTGCTACCAATAGCAACAATCCTTTTCCATTTCATATTAACCAGATTGATTGAACTGTTTCTGGTGTAAAGATTGACCTACTGCACAAACAGCTTAAACCAACCTGTTTTGATCTCACACATTTTTAAAAATTAATGGAATAAGCATTTCTGTAGGCTAAAGCTATACTTCACCTCTTACTATGTTTGATTGAAGTTTGCATTTGCTGAAATTTATTTCTACTTCAAGTTCGTTTAGTACTGTTCACTTTTTAAATCATAAAGACCTTTCTGTTTAGTTATAAAATCAAAATTAACCTATTAATAAAATTAATATGTTGTAGGGGGGAGCTAAAACAATATAAGACTTTCCCAAACACATTTTTAAATAGTGTCTGTTATAGTTGCCAGCAAAGGACCCAGGTATGAATTTTTGTCAATATCGCGCACACCCCTAGGCTGCATAAATGCGCAAAGGTAAGCTATTATTAGAGTAATAAGTTATTTTACACTTTTATGCGCATGCCCAGTTACGTGATTGGTCATGTTTCATGCATTTATGGTGGTGTATAGTGTGGATGAAGATTCTTTTTAAAATGCCAGTATAAACGAGGATCGTTTTCATTTTAAAATGCCGTTTTAAAACGCAAATGCTCTAATATAAATGTCATGTCATTTGACTTGGGAGCGCAGGTCACAGGATTGCTGCTCCGCCTGAGATTGCAGATCCCCCGGACACATTTATGTCTCTTTTATGGGAACATTGTGGTTTTCCAGTGGAGTACAGGAATGAAATTCGTGTCGTAGACAAATCACACACAATCTGTCGTAACTTTGTGTGCGTGTGTGTGTGTGCTTGCGTTGGCGTGTGTGTGTGTGTGTGTGTGTGTGCTTACATGCGTGTGTGTCAGATCCGGTTAACCCAAGTGTATGGAAGAGCGCGAGATCATTCTCCAGAACAAAAAACTGTAACAAGACGTTGTCTGTCTGAGGTAAAAACACAGGGTTTACACGTTTGTTGCTATTTTAATCGCAACAGTGATTTAATTTGTTTATATTTGCCTGTTCACAAAGTTTGCATGTTTAATCGCCTCCACTGTCAGAAAAATTCATCTGTTTCATCTGTTTCATGATGTTAAACATGTAAAGTCATGCATGGTCTCTGTTCATCTGTTCTCAGTTTTACAAATAATAAACACATTTTAACTTGTATGCTCGTTTTGTAAGTTCATGATTAAAACTGAACATGTAAACAAAAACAATTATTATCATTAAAGCATGAAATGACGGATAATAAGTGATGGCAGAATTTTTTAAAGTGAAAAAGTCTAACACGACATCTGGTGTGTGTGTGTGTGTGTGTGTGTGTGTGTGTGTGTGTGTGTGTGTGTGTGTGTGTGTGTGTGTGTGTGTGTGTGCGTGCGTGCGTGTGTGATTACCTTGATTAGTTCATTACTGATAATAAACCCACATTATACTCGGATTTACAGATTCATAGTACATTTATTTCATGCATTAGTTGACTTCAACAGTAACATTTTCAGCATTTTAGCTAAGGAATGATATTCATCACCTGATAAACAGCTATTTACAGTCCTGCATTACTACAGTTAAAGTTTGATTTTAAGTTTGTTTGCCAAATAAAGAAAGTCAAGTTATTTTTGTTGTTATTATTAAGTTAAGTTAATCTATTGTTCCTTAGCATTGCTGGTAAAATGACAGAAACCCTACACCCACAGCAAACCGAATCGGACCGAACCGTGGCTCAAAAACCGTTTGGAACCGTGCAATTGGTGTATCGTTACACCCCTAGGCGCATGGTTGGCACGTTGCTATTTTGAGGCAACTAAAAGACTACGCCATTGACCAAATAAAACCTTGTCTAAAGTCAATGGCGCAATATTGTTTTGTTATTTAATGAGCGCGTTAGTAATATGCGCCAATTAACGGGACGACAACGCGGGTTTGCTTATTACACACTCCGCTATCAGCACAAAACCGCTTTTGAAATATGAAAAATTAAAGGATTAAAATGTAAAAGAATGTAAAATTATTATTGAGTCTCTTGGACATAAATGAGGACCGATTGTGAGACGTTAGAAGACGTAAAGAGCAGGTTCACCTGTAGCCTGGTAAGTAAATAAATGCTTTGCTTTAAACAAATGCATCTATTTTTAAATATTTTTTAAATGCTTCCCCACAGATTTATTGTATATGATGCCTCTGTACCTGTGGATATGGTGAGATGAGAAACATTTTAAGTAATGCTTTTTAAAACACCCATGGCGCTGTCCGAGTGCTGAAATGTTTCGGCTCTCCTCACGTTTGTAAATTCTTTATCTTTTGTTTGTTACAAATAAAGTATTTTTAGAGTACAAACCTTTTCTTGCATATTTACAAATTATTTTATGAGATTACAATGATTATGTAGGATATCAATACATTTACAGCAATTAAAAGCCTGCTATTTTTACTTCCACGACTGAAAGAAAACGGCTTTTAAAGGTTTTAATCCAAAAAATATCAATTTCAATAAAAATGAAAACAACACATTTTTTTTACATTATTCTTAAACTGGTGGTCTTCTTCCTCCACTTAGTTTTTTAGTTTAAAATTCCACTTTCTAAATAGAGATTAGGCATGGCGCCAGGTGCAACTGGCTTTTAAAGGGGAGGAGAGCTGAGACTCTCATTGGCTTATTGCATGTTACGCCCAAAACACACCCATTACTCATTACGGGAATAGGAACAACACTTTTAGGCTGTGCGCTTGGCGTATAAGCCGTTTTTCCTGTCGTTAAATTAGCAAAAGTGGAATCGGACACATGCGTTTAGATCGTGCGCTTTAGACAATGCGCTTAGATCATTAAAATAGGGCCCAAAGTGTCTTTATTTTGACAACTATCATTAGTGACACTAGTGGCGCAGAAATTACACATTTCACCTTTAATGTCAACAATCAATTGAAAAGGACCTGAAATCAAACTGATCAGAGTTTAATGGGTCTCATGGTAGCATTTGAAACGGTCTCTTAAGCCCAAAGACAGACAACCTGACATACATCACCTTTAAAGCTTTCCTATTGCAATGCAAAACGCCTATAGTGAAATGTACTCTTCATACAAAGAAATCCAAGAGCCTTAAAGGCTATTAGTTCTGCCTGCATTTACACGGATCTAAATGACTGTGACAAGACAGCAAAAAATCACTAAAAATTTTAAGTTTGAAAAAAGCCATCTTAGCTTTATCCTTCATCATTATTATCCGATTCTGAAAAATGATGCTGACTATAAGGAAAATAAGAAGTCGTCCATCCCATTATTTCAATAAAATCATTATGTTTACAGTTATAATGGCTGAGTGTAATGGCGTACAGAAAAGTGATTTCACATTTCCAGCATGTGATGTGTTTAGCTACGTCTCCAGACACAGGCTAATGGCGTTCTCATCTACTGCCTGTCCTTTAGTGTCCTTGAGAGAGTTGTGTGGCCTGGTTTCCACTCCGGCTTTACACGTGGCACAGCAAGAAACAAGACTCACTGACTTATTATCACTGAAATATTAAAGATGTGGTCCTGGTTTTAAAGCCTTTAGCATCGGCAGAACAAGCTCTTGGCCCAGTGAGAGAATAATACCCACAACCAGTGGGAAATACAGAATACATTATGGGGTTACAGGAATGAGAAGGCAAGAAAGAACAGACAGACTAAAAGCAAAAATAACTTTTTGATATCAGGCAATCTTAAAGTGATAACAGGCTACCAAAACCCCAAAATTAACAGAAATAGGAAGCTATAGCAAGTATGCAAAAGAACAATATTAAATCTGATTATTACACAGCGCCCAAAATGCTTGATTCTGATTAGCCAGTGGCGACACTCCAAGGTTTGTTATGTAAGGGATATTGTATAGGCAGCCGGTAGGAATGGGAATGGGTTTTCTTCACAGGAAGTTAGCATTTCTTAAAAACAAGCTAATAAAATTTATCAAATCAATATTTTGTGTCCATATAGTGTGTTTAGCCATGTGGCTGTGTAATAAGTAGGGTAATGTACAGCCAACCGGTTGTTATCACAAATGTATTCCTTATTATGCTGGATTCACACCAAACGCGGTAGAGGCGTCAAAAATTCGCTATTCGGACGTAGTTGGATGCTTGAACATTTTGATTTTACTCACTTTATTCGCGCTTGAAAGACACATGAGAAATTCTAGTCATCTAAGACATTCACGCGAAAATGTGCATAATGAAAGTTCACTACTAGAGCAAGCTCCTGATTGGTTAACGCGGCACGATTTTCCGCCACATTTCAGATTGTTTAACTCGCGCGTTTCCCATGATAACGCTCAATTCGTGCCATTCGCGTGAACTAGACGCCTCATTCACACCGCGAGACCTCCAGACGCGCGTAAACGCGTCTTTATATTGACTTAACATTGAAATCACTCACGCTTCATGCCTCTACCATGGGTGGTGTGAACGCAGCATAACCCTGCGTTTACACCAGACACGGTAGAGGGGGCAAAAATTTCGCGCGTAGTTGGACTCTTGAACATTTTCAGTTTACTCGCTTCATTCGCGCGTGAAAGCCGCGCATAAAATTCTAGTCATTCGAGAAATTCCCGCTGAAATTCGCATCATGGGAGGTGCTTCTGCGACTCTGCTCGCTTCCTGTAATCACGTCACTACTAGAGCAAGGTCCTGATTGGTTAACATGGCACGTTTTTCAACCAAACACTAGATTTTTCAACTCGAGAGTTTCCCACAGCAACGCTCAATTTGCATCATTCATGTGTCTTTATATTGACTTAACATCGAAATCACTCGCACTTGACGCCTCTACCGCGACTGGTGGGAATGCAGCATTATGCTACGTACACACCAAACGTGGGGCATTGCATTACTCCCTCTAGATTACTCGCGGGATTTAACTTTGTGTCATGCTAATTTTTCACCCGAGTTGAATATTTTTTAACTTTTTTTAAAAAAGCGAATAGCGCGTGTTTTCGCTACAATCACGCTGCCCATATCGCGTCATTTTCCTTACATACTAGTTCATTAACAAACAAACTAAAAAAACATGTTCTGTCAAATTTTGAGTTATTTATTATGTTACCATGGATTTATGCCTCCATAAGGACCCTTTTTCTAAGTACCCTATGTTGTAAACTCAAGGAAAACCTTAAACCTGACAAAGGCTATGAACCTGTAATCCTTAAGAGAATGTTTCCCTGCCAAGGTTTTTGAGAACATAGCCTTGCCTAGGGGCGCTTCAATAAATGTCCACATCGTTTGGCAAATTGTATAGGGAGGACAGCGCACTGGGTACTGAAGGAGTAGTCCATAAAATTTTTCAAAAAACTGGATTTGATTGAACTGACTGCCAAAAGCTAAAGTCGCCCAAGTATGAGAGCAATATCCTACACTGTCAACTGTTACACAAAGCATCAAACCTGGACTCGGCTGCTGGCAATGGAAAACTTGATGAGATGGCTTCTGGCATTGATGTGCTGACACTTTTATTGATCATCACTCGGGCGCAAACGTGTCACTGTTTATGCGAAAGTAAATTTGCCTTATTGCATCACTTTTTACTTTCTCTGGGAAAAGTGATAAGAATTTTCACATGCAGAAATGTCTTTCTTAACTTACAAATTGCAATAGTAATATATCACTCAACAACAGTAACAAAAATGCTAATATATTACTGTACCAACACATAGGGGTGCACGGTATTGAAGAAAAATATGATATGCAATAACTTGCTGAATAATGCAATAATAATTTAAATTATTATATAATATATTAAAACTGAAAACTATTTATCAAACATACATGTTTTACATTCTTTCTGTTAAAATAAAGCACTCTTTCTGTCTCTGTTATCCACATAAATCTTAAACTTAGACTGTACATAACATTTTAAAGTATTGAATGATCAATACATCATTGCAAACCATTGCAATATGCATGGTGCTAGATACACATCTGCGATATTTCAATTATTATTTACATTATTACTCAAAGATGGCATTTCTTTGCTTTCCCATTCAACTCAATGCAGTCAATGCAGCACCCACTAGACCTATGCAAGTTAAAAATCTGCCATGTTTGCTTATAAAAACTTAAAATGTTTCTGTGACAGTCTACAAGTAGCGGCTAGCAGTGTATGTATACAGTATGCACTATATCTGAGACATTCAAAATGTGTCAGTCAATACACTGCAGTTTCAGAGATCTTCTTTGTGAGATCTAAGTGCTCCATATTAGAAGCGTTGAGAAGACAGCGCATTCATACACACATTTGTCATCCCACAACTAAACACCTCAAGGCTATGTTATGAATGACAGACACCAAAAATTGCTTAGACACAATGCTCCAATCCACTTTAGTGGTTTTAAAATGTGGATTGAAATCTAAAGCAGAAACTAACCAAACTCAACTGAATCCGTTTTTTAACATTTCTTTCACTTCTCTAACATATTTACTGCACCGAATAATTTGCAGTTTGCAAGGGACAATGCATTTCTAGAAGTCAATAAATCTCTAACACAGAGCCAAAACAAGTGAAATGAAGACAGATGGAAAATATGGAGTCGATTCGAAAGTATATGGAGGCAGCACTATGGAGATTGGATTCGGAAGGAAGACCATTAGAAGAGCCTTTTAATGCTGTGGCGCCTCATAAACCTCAGAAATAATGGTGTTCGTGTCCTAAAGTGATGGAGATGTGGTTGAAAGGTTGGGAATTAGCCAGCTGATTGAGAATTAGAGACAGCTTTGAGCGATGAGACTACTTGAGCTCTCTCAAAGGTCCAAAACATAAATGATGTAAATGGAATAACCACAAAATGTATACAGTAGTAATGGATACAGCTTTTTCTCTCGCAGAACATATTAATGCATATGGACTATAAGGTGCATGCACTGATGAAAGTAAATATTACGTCAATGTGTTTACATCACAATTGGTTAGGAGTCCTAAAATAGAAAGTTTAAACAGTTCCAACTTAGCTTAAAATATGAAGAGTTTGGTTCCAAAACGCAATAAATCCATTTTGACTAATTTTGGTAAAAGCGTGTTTTCTAAACCAAGAAAGTGACAAGATGAAAATCACTATTTTCTGTTACAAACTTTCACACAGCATCTTTAGGTTATAAAAACATAAAAAAAATTCAAATCCATAAGTTGATTTTCAAAGATTTATTATAAAAACAAATTATTTTCTCCACAAAATACAATAAATCCACGAAGTTTTTTTTCAAAATGCTATAAATCTATTGAATCAATAGCCTATATAAATGTGCATTCATCTTTGCCATGTTATATTCATTTAGTTGAACAGTTGTACACACTGATAAAAAAATAAACATTAATGGCATTTATCAAAACACTTACTTTGTCATATTAAGAATACTGTCATTGCTGCGGTTATACTTGACGTCGTCGCTTAGCATTTTTTACAGCGATCAGCTGTAAAATGTTTTGGTCCTGCTCGATTTTCGTTGACTTTTTTGTAAAATAATGGAAAGTTTTTCATAAGATCCTCTGGGGTCAATGTGTTAGCATGAGAAGCTTGATGCTGTCGGGAGAACAAGCACCCGTCTCCCGAGTGCCTCTCGTGGAAATTATTAGATGTTGATGGCTTACGTTTCTTTCCCGTCACAGAAAACCACCACAGGTTTATTAATGCCATTAAAGTAATATTTTGTTTTTGTTTGTTTGTTGACCACGAAGTACAAAGAAGATGAGGGAAACTAGGATTCCGTGTGTACTCAACGCGCCGCCATTGTTTGTTTACATTGCGTGGAATGGTGCGCTGTAATTTGTGGAGAGGATTTATTGCATTCTGTAGAAAAGGAGGACTGGCGTTTATCACGTTTTGGGAAAAAAGGGAGAAAAGATGACTGAATAACACGGCGGATATTGGATTTTACTTAAAATTAAGAATTTACTTTTAAATACTGAACTGATATAATACTGATTCTGGCAGTAACTCTTTTTTTTTAAAATGCCGTTTACAGCGTTTTGGAACCAAACTCTTCATATATATATATCTTAGAAGGTCAAATAAGAGACAGAAAATTGGCACATTTCTTTACATTAAATTGAAGTGAATGCTGATCAGGGGATGTCAAATTCCAATATGTTTGTGTGTAAATTAAGACAGAAATTATAAGCTCATGTGCGGGGAAGACTCTATGCCGCGTGCATTCAGGTCCGAGCAAGAGTGCGCATTAAGGGTACATTTTTTAAAAAATATGCTCATTTTCCAGCTTCCCTAGAGTTAAACATTTGATTCTTACTGTATTGGAATCCATTCAACTGATCTCCGGGTCTGGCGCTAGCAGTTTTAGCATAGCTTAGCACAATCCATTGAATCTGATTAGTCCATTAGCATCGCACTACAAAAATAACCAGAGTTTCGACATTTTTCCTGAAAATAGCCCCATCATTAAAAGTTACTAAGGTGACTATTTTCGGGCAGTGCGTAAAATTACTACGCCTGCTGCAGCCATTTTACGGCAGCAAGTCCTGGATTATTACGCCAGAATGAGCCATATCTGCCTAGAAAATCGCAACTTTTAATTTACCGTCTGTCTTAGTACACGATGTAACTACAGAAGAGTCAAGTTTTAAATAGGAAAAATATCAAAACTCTTTGGTTATTTTTTACCGTGATGCTAATGATCTAAACAGATTCAATGGATTGTGCTAAGCTATGCTACCATAATGGTGCTCGTAGAACAGCTAAATGGATTCCAAAACGGTAAGAATCAAATGTTAAACTCTAGGGGACCTGGAAAATGAGCATATTTTCAAAAAAGTGGAATGTCCAGGTGCGTGCGAAAAGGAATAGGTGTGTATTACAAGTTTTCTCGCGCAAAGTGAAACCCACAAACCCTGTAATGCAAGGAAATCCACGCAATGTGCATATGTTAATGTGAAACAATGATGATAATGATAATAACCATCGGCAACAATCTTCATAAAAGCATGCTACTGGTGATATGTCTGACAATCGTCGATACACAATAGTATCGTCTATTGGCACAACCCTATCGTACAGTCTACATGCTTGTCGTACCCAAGTTTAAACACTCCATGTCGTACAGTGTGATAAGGTAATGATCTTATAGGAGTGCAAAATCCTGCAGTGTATCCTGGGCTTTAAACCTAAATATAATGAAACCCACATTTCTATTTTTAATCGAGGACCACAGTCTCTTCAAAAGAATTTAAGATATGTTTAGTGTCAAGAGAGGTCAAACTAAATACTGATTTTTGACCGAAGAAGCCAAATTGTACGTTTTTTGCACTGCACTTTTAATATATGATGCAAATAAGAGAAAAAATTAGTTCATGGGTATCATGAAAAATGCTAAATAACTAAACTGTCCAATGAGCATGTTAAAGTTGTCTTTTTTACACAGACCAGAAATACTTCATATACTGTATGCTGGAGCATATATTGCACAAAAGCAGAAATAGACAGTGACTGTATATAATTCAAAAAGGTTTGAGAACAGCTATTACTTTGAGCTGAGATTGATCAGTATTCTGTGAAGAATCATACTGCTAACACCATGACAGTTCATTTCCAGTGACTGAACTCCTCCAACTTCACATCAACGCAAGATTAAAGAGTGCTTTAAAAAAAACTACTGACACGACCATCTTTAAGACTTTAAGCTTTTGTCCTGTGGCTCAAGAGGACACGGTTCATGTGCAAATGTTAAGGGTTTTTTCTTTTTCATGAAGAGGATAATGCGATCATCCACCATTGTTATCTTATGTGGACGTTGTCCAGGATTTTTTGTCATTGCTGAGCTTTCCACTGTGTTTCTTTTGTCTAAGAATGTACTACATTGTTGTTTTGGCATCTATTAATATTCCTCCTGTCTGACTGATGGATTTGTTGTGTTTTTGAAACCTTAATATGGTCTGTATCACTTGCATGGAAAGCTTCCTGAAGCACATGATGTGGGTTCAGAGCCACAGCTTCCAAATGCAAATGCTGCACTTAAAATCAATTCCAGACCTTTAACATCCTTAATTTATGAGGAAATTACTTAACAAATAGACAATACATGTCCATAAAAAAGCTGTTAAGTCAACTGTTCCATTATATTTGGGCTCCTTAAAAAGGGGAAGTAACATGTTAAACGGCTGTTATTCCTTAACTTTCATCCAATTTGGATGTGAATTTCCTCTAAGTAAAGCTGGGAGTGTGCTTTTTAATCCAGTATTATATGACTGTAAATGGAATAAATGTTGGTAAACAGCTAAAATAACATGAAATGTGCCTCTGTTCCAATATTTATGGAGCTGACTGTACATGCAAAAAACAACGACCTTTCACAGTAAAATGTGACATGCTGTACTTTTCTGTCATATTCACCTTATAATGTTTAGACATTTCTTGTCCCCACAGCAAAAAGAGGCGTTTTGCCTTTATTGTCCAATCCTTATGGAGGGCACTATATATTTGTTATCCTTTAATATATGACTACTCATTATAGTATATACAGTTTAATCAAAAGTACTTTGGTGGGAATCTGCATAACTGTCCATTTCAAGACTTAGGGCTCTATCTTACACCCGGCGCAATGCAGCGCAATTGACGCAAGTGTCATTTGCTATTTTCCACCCTGCGCAATTATAATTTTCACGTTTAGCGCCGCGTTGTTTAAATAGCAAATGCATTTGCGCCCCCTTTTGCGCCCATGGGCGTTCTGGTCTGAAAACGAGGTGTGTTCAGGCGCATTGTTGGCGCGTTGCTATTTTGAGGCGACTAAAATAGACTACGCCATTGACCAACAAAAACCTGGTCTAAAGTCTAAAGTCAATGGCGCAATATATTTTTTTTGTTGTTTAAAGAGCGCATTAGTAATATGTGCCTAAACGGGACGACAACGCGGGTTTGCTTAACACATACATGAATGCGCAGCAGCACAAAAATGCTTTTAAATATGAAAGATTAAAGGATTGAATGTAAAAGATTATTATTGAGTCTCTTGGACATAAATGAGGACTAATTATGAGACGTTAGAAGGCACAAATAGCTGCTTCAACTGTAGCCTGGTAAGTAAATAAATGCTTTGCTTTAAACAAATGCATCTGTTTTTAAATGTTTTTTTAAATGCTACCTCACGGATTTATTGTATATGATGACTCTGTACCTGTGGATATGGTGAGATGAGAAACATTTTTAAGTAATGCTTAAAAAATCTCGTGACGCTGTCCAAGTGCTGAAAGGAGAGCTGTTTGTAAATTCTTTATCTCCTGTTTGTTACAAATAAAGTATTTTTAGAGTACAAACCTTTTCTTACATACTTGATGATATTGGATAGCCATACATTTAAAGCAACTATAAGCCTGCTTTTTTACTTCCATGACTAAAAGAAAACGGGTTTTAAAGGTTTTAATCCAAAAAATAACAATTTCAATACAAGTGAAAACAACACAATTATTTTACATTAATCTTAAACTGGAGATCTTCTTCCTCCGCTTAGTTTTTCAGTTTACAAACTAAATAGGGATTAGACATAGCGCCAGCGCAACAGGCTTTTAAAGGGGATGAGAGCTGAGACTCTCATTGGTTTATTGCACGTTATTGCCCAAAATACTCCCATTTCTCATTAAACAAATTGTACCAACCCTTTTCGACCATGCCCTCGGCGCACAAACCATTTTTCACGTCGTTAAATTAGCAAAAGTGCATTCGGACACGCACATTTAGACGTTGCGCTGTGCGCTTTAGACAATGCGCTTAGATTGTTAAAATAGGGCCCCTAATGTCAAATAAATCAGAAAGTCAATTCAGGAAGACTGACAGGGTTTTGAATAAACTACTGATAATAAATGCTTAATCTAACCCTGCTTAAAATTCTGTAGTTGAAGACTTTTATCTTATTTGAATAACTTGACCTCGGTTTTATAGAACGGCTGTGTAACAGTGAAATCAAGGAACCAAGTTGTACATGAAACGACTGAATAAAGAAATACGCCACAAAAAGCCTTAGCAGTCCTAAATAAACATGCATAAACAAAAATGTACTGGTTTTGATTAAAAATATTCTTCTTCTGCCAAGCAATGACGATTTTCAAAAATAATTCAACAAAGTGTCATAGTTGTATTTTTCTAAAGTAATTTACAGTGGCTTTGAATGGGACTCAACCAATCATAATCAAGAATTTCAGAAAAATTATGATGAAAAAATAACAGCTACAGTAAATGCCTTTGTTTGGAGGCTTCTTAAGGCTTTATGTTTTTATAATACTATTTCATATATCTGACAAGGTCTCATTAAATAAACACACAAAAACCAAAATGATATTGATAAAAATGATAAAATAGTGATAAAAATATTCAGAAAAGTTCTTCAGTAACGTGTTCACATAGTGGTTGCTAAGCATAAGCATGCACAAAATAAGCAGATATCTGTCAAAAATCTGTTGTATTTTACTCTAGCTGCTATGACCATTCCCCGATAAACGTGTTTATGTGCTTAGATGACTTTATATACTGTATTATCAGTTTGTTAAAGTTGCATAATCAGAGTAAAACACACTCAGTGACGCAATGAGTTCACACACAGTTCAGCCAATCATAATCAAGGACCTATCCATTATAAACAAAATTATTTAATGAATGTAAGGAATCATAATCAAGGACCTCTTCATTATAAATGAATCATTTAATGAATGTAAGCTTCAAAAGAGATTTATAAAACATCTGAAAGTTGAATAAATAAGCATTCCATTGATGACCGAGATAAAACTATTGGAAAATCTGGAATCAAAGGGTGCAAAAAAATCGAAATATTAAAAAAACGCCTTTAAAGTTGTCCAAAAGGCTTTATGCTTTTATAATACTGTTATTCCATATATCTGGCAAGGTCTCATGAACACACAACAGCCAAAATGTAATGATATGGATAAAAATAATAAAATACTGACAAAAATATTCAGTAAAGTTCTTCAGTAATGCGTTCACATAGTGGTTGCTAAGCATTCACAAAATAAGCAGATATCTATCAAAAATCAGTTTGTTAAAACCTGTTTTCATGCTTTTATGCAAATAAATATATCGCCATATAATAAAACATGATTTGGTGTTTTGTGAGTTTCAGGTCTAGTAGTCATTCAAAAAGATGTCAGGAAATATGTCAAAAGCTATAATATTGTATCTCTTCTCATGTCTGCAGCACCTGTAAATTTAACACAAGTTTTTAATTTCGTACTTTCTCTGACAACTACATGAGTCGACAGAATTGTATGCATTACTTAATGCTTATTTATGATGTTTATTTTTAACACCTGGTGACATGTGCACATGAACAAATCTGTGGGAAGGCCAGTTAAGGCTTTTACATGTAATGCGAAATCAGCACTCTAAAAATGTCTGGGTTATTTTTTACCCATAATGGGTAAATATTGGACAGTACACATGCTGGGTTAAAAATGACCCAATGTTGGGTTGTTGTAATGCAACCATGGGGTATAATAACCCTGCAGTTGGGTTAAAACAACACATCATTGGGTCAATTTTAACCCAGCATGTGTTCTGTCCAATATGTACTCATTATTGGTAAAAAAAATAACCCAGTCATTCTTAGAGTGATGGTAATGGCAAAAAAGCTGAACCTGTGCCAGTCGTATTTTAATCTGGCTGTTATGACCATTCCCCGATAAACGTGTTTACGTGCTAACATGACTTTATATACTGTATTATCAGTTTGTTAAAGTTGCATAATCAGAGTAAAACGCACTCAGTCACGCAATGAGTTTACACACAGTTCAGCCAATCATAATCAAGGACCTATCCATTATAAACAAATTAATTAATAAATGTAGGAATCTTAGTCAAGGACCTCTCCATAATAAACAAATTATTTAATGAATGTAGGCTTCAAAAGAGATTTATAAAACATCTGAAAGTTGAATAATTAAGCTTTCCATTAGTGCATGACTTTTAGTTCAATATTTGGCCGAGGTGAAACACTTGGAAAATCTGGAATCTGAGGGTGCCAAAAATCAAAATATTTAAAAAATCGCCTTTAAAGTTGTCCAAATGAAGTCTTTATCAACTGCATCCTCACAAAAATAAGGGTTTGAATATATTTACGATAGGGAATGTACAAAATATCTTTAACGAACATGAATTTTAACATAATATAATGATTTATATGTATTGTCGGCTATTGCTACAAACATATCAGTTTTGTGGTCACAAATGTGAAACCTCTTTATTACCAAAGCAACTTCATTTTGTATTACTGTAGTCCTACATTGTAAGGCAACAGGGAACAAAAATGAACAAGAGATAAACGACAAAGCATCCTGACTTGAAAAACAGGAGACACAGAAAAATTTATTTGATCAATAAAAAATATTTTAGACATAACCTTCGGCAATGCTTGGGCGAAAACAAAAAACCCTGCAGCAGTCAAAGCAGGAGGAAGACTTTACAACACGAGAGTGCATATATGCAATATGGTTCCCTTATTAATTTAAATTTTTTTACTCTCTTTTAATATGATATTTTGGTTTTATGACAGCTTGTGGTTTAAAGCAACAGTCGAAACTCAACAGATGCCCATGTTAGCTTCTTCCGAAAGAGCAATGAAGAATATCACAGCTGAGCAAGAACACCCCTGAGGACAATTTACTGCACTGGCCGTATTAACCAGGTCACAAGGGACCCAAAAAGCACAGCCCGAGCTGTTTTTAATATACTGTAAGAAAAAGAAGAAAAAGCAGAAATCAACAGCGTTGGTTTTATAGGGTGAGTGTGTGTGTGTGTTTGAGAGAAAGAGAGAGGTAGTTAGGACCACGGTGATGATTGCATCATAAATCACCCCTGATGTGGCAGCATGGGACTCAGTGTCTTATCCCTGAAGGTAAAAAGGAGTGCAAAAGTGAAGAAAATATCCCACTTCTCTTACTTATCCCTGAGCTATGAGAGACATTAAATACAACTTCCCTCAAAGGATAACTGGGTTCATTAATCTATCTGTTTCAAAGGAGCCATTCGATATGGTGGTCTGCCGGAGGAGGCAAGGGAGGCTGAGGTCCATCTAACAAGAAAAGAAATACCTAAAGAGATCTAATTAATTTTTGGTTTATCATAACAATGTAACATAATTCGCTTTTGTCAAAAATGGTTGTGAAAGGCAAGAGAAGAAATTATATTTGTAAAGAAGAGGGTGGATTTATAAATGTTTAGTTTGGTCATAGTTTACAGATCCACTGTGTGTTTTTTAATTCTTTTGTTATGTTGATCATATGTTTAATATTGACAATAGCTGGGTTGGTGATATAAACACAGCACAAATAAAGAATATGATAAAATCCACTAATGTTACCTCATTGTGTAACCAACATTGACTTCCATATCTTTAATGTAAACTAATGCTTTAATAACAAAAACCCAGAACAAACAAGAAAAAAACACATTATAATCTAGAACAAAACCTAACAATAAACTTGGGAAACAAAAGGGAATTAATGCACGAGAATGAATGAAGTTTTGAACCAAGACACAGGTACATGCATAACAGAAAACAAACTAAAAGTAATTTAACAGGACAAGCAGACATGTGACAACATCAGCTATCCTGGAAAATGTCATCATGGATTGCCATCGGCTTTACTTATCAGTAAAATCGAAACAGGGTTAAGCTTTTTGCCCACTATTACTGTACACTGTCAAAATAAATTACATTGTCAAAATATGGTCCCTAGCTGTCACTGGGGAGGTACCCTTTCAAAAAGTACCATAGTACCTCAGAGGTACATATTTGTATCAAAAAGTGCATATTAGTCCCTTAAAGATACATGTACAGCTGTCACTGAGGCATTACCCTTTAGTAAGGTCATAATATGTACCTTTAGATACAGATATGTATACATTTGGTACCAATGTGTACCTTTGAGATACTATTACTGTATCTTTGAGGTCCTAAAAGGCTCTCTTTGGTATCTTTATTATATGTATATCTCTGAGGATCAAAATATGAACTCTTTAGGTAAAAATGTGTACTTTTTGAAAGGGGACATATTTTGACCAATTTTTTCTGATCGCGTAATAATATACAATATAATTCATTACATTAACTCTTTCCCCGCCATTGACGAGTTATCTTGTCAATTAAGAGAAAATTTTGCATTAAAAAACGTGTTCCTGATGAGGTTTTATGTTAATCTGTAATACCGCAATTATCCACCAGATGGCACTTACCCAATTTATAAAAAAACTGAAGCAAAAGATTATTTACTAATTATATCTGTGTATGTTTTGGTAATCGTTCTGAATCTGATCTCTAAAAAAATTCCTTTACAAAAATGCAATTATTTCAGCTTTTTGCTTAAAAAAATTTTTTGAAGAAAAATACCCATATTTAAGCGTTTATAGGCAGAGAAAAAATATATAAATAGTAGGGGTGTGACGAGACACTTAATTTACGAGACGAGACGAGACACAAGATTGGGTTCACAAGAACGAGACGAGACAGCATTTTTTAAGAAATCCTCAATGATAAAATAAATGAATAGGAAACTAAAATCACATTATATTTAAATGTTTTAACTAATCAAGGACTGTCCCTAACAATTATTTTGCTAATTTATAATGACGTATTTTGATAGTTTTGGTAATAAAAATAGACCCAATTTAGCAATAACCTTTCAAATTACATAATAATGACGATGCAATAATCATTGGTTCAAATAAAGTATCAAAACAAGTAAACACAGTAATAAGTAGCCTTTGTAATAAAAACCAGGATTATGTATTATAACAAATGCCTACAGGGGGCGCTAACGGACCTGCTTTTGTTACTTTCACTTTAGAATCTAAACTTTAGCCGCTTACTTTTAACCAAACAACGTTTAAATCTATTTAAATCTTTAATATTTGTCCAATTCGTTACAACAGAAATGATATAGCCACTTTTATTCTTGATCAAAAACATGCAAAAATAAAATCATGTAAACTCGAAGTGAGGGTTAAATCTGCTAAGACACTTCTGACACTGATCAACAGACAATCGCAACGCGTAGACAAACATTATTGAAAGCCCAAACAAATAAGTACATGCAGTAAAAGACTGAATATAATGCATGCATACTGCACAGGAAAAGGTTTAGCCAGAAACGTAACTTAATGCTGATAGTGACCGTTTTTCAAACAGAAAGCTGCATCCTCTGGAGGTTGCATATACAGGCTGCATACGTCATCAAGCCTGGTTTATTTCAGTTAACTGAGCATTACTTTCGCAAGTCATAAGCACATTACAACAATTTACGATTAACTTAATATAATAGTAAACTTTATAATTGTTAATATTCTGTAAAAAGACAGTCTTTATGAAGTATGGAGTCTACAAATGCGACCTCCAAATATGGAGTCTACAAATGCGACCTCCAAAGGATGCAGCCTTTTGTTTGAGAAACGGCCACCATTTCACCTCCCCAAGAAATCTCGTAACATAATTAATTTCACGATACATATCCCACGAGATCTCGTCACACACCTAATAAATAGGATGAAACTTTTTTCCCATTTTGTTTGTTTGTTTGTTTATTGTTTGTTTGAAAGCAGAGGGTCTGTTCTTTCATCTGATATATTTGTATGTTTATATATTTTTAGAAGAACATTTTCCTGGAAGGTGTTTTGTGAAACTTTTGTGAAAATCACAAAAAATGCCGGTGGGCAACTTTTCAAAAAATGGCTGGTGGGGAATGAGTTAAAGACAAGTAACAACTTCATCAACATTGTGCATCTGCAAAGTGTAAAGTAAGATATTTTTTCTTTGTAAAATGTTTGGTGAAACAATAAGCAATACTGTATTTACTTTTTCATGTTTGTACTTACTGTACAAACAGTAAAATGTATGATGTTCAGAGATGCCTCAGTGCCGTGCAGCATCACATTTCTCATCTTTGGCAAGCAGCCTAAAACCCGTTTAATCCCAATTTTTTTCTTGGAACTTGAATACATGCAATTTACTCCTTAGACCTCCCTAACACACAAACTTTATGCCTTCTTTGATTTTATGTTGGTTAAGTTAGTGAAATATTAGGTTTTATACTCGGTCACAAAAGTGACCGGTGGGAAACATCATAGCCGGACTTCATTGAAATTCAATTAGACATATTTACATTAAAAACAGTGTGTTATACTACCGGTCACAATTGTGACCATTAAAAAAATCCTCAAAATATATCTGTAGGAGACCCCACCTACAAAATTGATAGTTCTATTTGTTAATTAATATGTTTTACTTCTTTTTGTAGTAGTCTGAGGTAGACATCTTCTTCTAGACGTGCAAGCAGGAAGTAAACTGATCTGGTCATGTGACCTTTCACCCTAGTCACATGACATTGATACATTTTAATCAAGACAATCTATTGTTATATTTAAAAGTTTAAAGGAATAGTCTACTCATTTTCAATATTAAAATATGTTATTACCTTAACTAAGAACTGTTGATACATCCCTCTGTCGTCTGTGTGCGTGCGCGTGGGCGCTGGAGCGCGCTGCGGCGCTTCGATAGCATTTAGCTTAGCCCCATTCATTCAATGTTACCATTTAGAGATAAAGTTAGAAGTGACCAAACACATCAACGTTTTTCCTGTTTGGGACGAGTGGTTGTGTGAGCAGGTTTGGTGGTACAAAATAAAACGTAGCGCTTTTCTAAGCGGATTTAAAAGAGGAGCTACATTTTATGGCGTAATAGCACTTTTGGGAGTACTTCGACTCGGCGCAGTAACACCCTCCCTCTCCCATTATGAGAGTGAGTACTCCCAAAAGTGCTATTACGCCATAAAATATAGTTCCTCTTTTAAATCCGGTTAGAAAAGCGCTACGTTTTATTTTGTACCACCAAACTTGCTCGTATAACTACTCGTCTTAAATCGGAAAAACGTTGATGTGTTTGGTCACTTCTAACTTTATCTCTAAATGGTACCATTGAATGAATGGGGCTAAGCTAAATGCTATCGAAGCGTCGCAGCGCGCTCCAGCGCTTACGTGCACGCACACAGATGATAGAGGGATGTATCAACAATTCTTAGTTAAGGTAATAACATATTTTAATATTGAAAATGAGTAGACTATTCCTTTAATTTCTTGTCCAGAGCCAACATCAACACTTTTAGAGCTTTCAGAAATAAGAAAAAAAAAACGGGTTTAATGGATTAAACGGGTTTAATGGTTGATGGACACACAAGCTTGTACCAGAGAGGTGAGTGCTAAACTGCACAATAATTTGTGTTATTTGTGCCATTGAAGCAACAGTTGCACTTAAAAAGACCTGGCCCCCATTATCATTCATTATATGAAAAACAACCTTGGATATTGAATAAAATGTGTCCCACATAATGTAGGCATGAGGTAAGTAAATGAATTTAGATTTTTGTGTGAACTTTTGCTGTAAGATGATGAATGACATTTTTCACGCATTGCATAAATATGAAATTTCAGTTTCAGAGCTTTTTTATTTTTTTCATAACTAAAATACTAAAATATTTTCCATTGAAAAGAAGTAAATCTACATAAAACATGTTAGTCTGACTAAGATCCTATAACCCTGACTACTCAATACCTTGAACCCGTTTTCATTAATGTGTAGCTCTTAAAAACCTTCAAAAATGATGCACCATATATTTGCCCTCACGGCTATAGTTGAACATATAAAGGGGATCTGGTTGTGATCAGTATATACAACAGTAATCATAACAGTGATTCACAATAAAACAAACTTAATCACCTTGGTTTGACTTGAGCTTTGAGTTTTGCAATAAAACAGACAGCGGATTAAATATACGTTAAAAGCGCATGATTATTTTCTTTAGTATCAGAATTATGTTATATTAAAAACTGAATGTGGGTCAAACCCAGTGGCAAAAATTGGGTCCCATCTGCTGAAGCCAACAGTCCAAAAAAAAAAAAAAACTTTCGACAGAGATTGGAGCAGGACTAACTTACAAAAGTATATTACTATGAAACTATCTATATTTTCAGACCATACATGTTTAAAACACAGATTAGTTAACTTAGATTCAACCCACTCGCTTTCTATCATACTAAGCAAAATTCTTTTAAGTTATCTATCCAAACATACTATGTATTATCTCCAGTAAAAGCCCTCTTGCTGACAAAATTTTTCCATGGTCTGGTTTGTTTAGGTTAACTTTTGAAAAAGGTTTAGAGCTGTCAGTCCACCTACGTTCCCTCAAACCAGACTCTAGCCTGAACCTAAACACAAGCCCCGACTTCCCTTTACAACCTAAACAACCAACTGCATGGGGACTTTGGGGTTACCAATGATTCCAAGAATGGTAGTTTCACAGAAAACACATATTATTAACCTATTAATTTCCATTGGGAGTTTTTCTGCAGTTTAATTTCACATTGATTTCAATCTTTGACATGACCTTAATAAATAAGTCAATATGAAAGATATCAAGTTTAAATTTTCACAGAATGTCCCTTATCCTATAGGATGGTGTTATGTAGAAAACAGAAAATCACGCTGTTTTTTAAAGGGTAACATTCACGTTTCTACAGCTCCAGCATTATTAGTCACATGACATTTAGAGCTCAATGGGGATTGGCTAAAAAATATCCATGAGCATAAGTAAGAACCAATGAGCCAACATGGCAGGTGGTCAGGTGCATGATGAGCAACTGCAATTGAGGTGCAAAATAAATGACAGCTTTCTTCAGGTATTATATACCTTATCATTCAAACACAATATTGTAATTGTTTTTAATGAAAACAACCTGATGTGCCTTTGTTAAATAGAATAAAAACAAATGTTTCCAATGGAAAACAACCAGGTGGCCTGACTATGCCTTGCTATTGTTTCATTTTTTAAGAAACAAAGATGATATCTGCTGTTGAAAGCTTTAAGTTGAGACAATAAAACCCAGTTGGTCTTATGGTAAAGCTATATATACTGTAGTAATACACTGTATATTTAATAAGAAAGAAAAAATGCAGATGGTATCACTTTAATGTCACAATTATTTCTCATAGACAAGTTAGAGCAAATGGAAACTTTTTCTGAAGTCTCCTGCATCTAAGATCTTATGAACGCTATTGAATGGCTCAGCATGTGAATAGCTGCCTCTCTATATTCTTACAGCAGTGATTGCAGGCTAACGTCTAATGTAATGCATTATTCAAAAGCAACACCCCATTGCTTAAATGCATCAATCAAAAACATTATGCAAACATATTGGTTTCTTTTTTAGGTTAATATATAAGCAACATACAGTACTGTATTTTGCATTGAAACTTCTGATTTTTTTAAAGCAACAGTTCTACTAAAAATTTAAATAAAATAGCATTAATATACCCTCCTATAATTTTAAACCCATTAGACAGTCTTTTCTCTCTTTTCCATATAATTGAATTCATAGAGGACTGTGGCTATCAAGTAACAAAATGCTAAAAGCCCCATGAAAGTACCATTAAAATGGCCTGGATAGGGGATGCAATTATATAATTTCCAAATCTGCTGCAGCCACATGATAGAGTTGTGAGGAACGTTTTGAGTCGGATATTTTCAATTGAGAGTTTAAACCAGTTCATAAAACCGGTATATGTCTTATGGATCACTTTGTTATTTTTGTCATTCGATTCATTATATGGAAATAAATGGCCAGAATATCAATAGCAACACAATAAAAGTTTTCCAATGGCACTTTTCCATTGCATAGTACTGCCCAGGGCCGGGTTTCCCGATAACGATTGAACTTAGCTCTTAAGAGCGCTTTCTACGAGCTACTTAACGAACATTCGTTGTTCATCTACGTGCGTTTCCCAAAGATGCAAGTGAAACGATCGCTCGCAGCTGGGTTTTAAGTGCTACTTACGAGTCGCTATCCATTTGTCAAGTGCTGAAATGTCACCAGTAGAATGAATCGAATTTGTAGCAGAAGCTTGTTTAGGCTAATGATCTTCAGCCGATGTGCACTAATGTTTTTAATAATATATTTTCATTATTGTTCAATGACTTTTTAAATGTTTTAATGATTTATTAAATATTCTTTTCTGTATTTAGTTAGGACTCGTCCCACTGCGAAATGCCTTCTGCATTTTATATTATAGTTTAGATCATTATTTGTTATTATTAATTATCTATGTTTATTTATTATTATTGCATTGTACCATAAATATTTATTTGGTTTCTTTAATCAGATGCCATACCCTTCGAAAAAAATTTTTTTACTGTAGCCAGATGAATTATAGCAGAAATTGGTAGGAACAATTATCAATTTGCTAGTACCAACTTTTACCAAAATTGTACCAAATACGTTTTCCTTCTTTGTTAATTTATGTTTAGTCATTTCAATTTTATTTTTCATTTGAATTTGAAACAAATAAGCAAAGAAAACCCCAATAAATAGCCTACATTTAAAACATTACATTATCGTCATTGCAGGAGTGTAATTTGCTGGTTGTCCTGCAGGTGACCTTGTAACACTGTTGTCTTACGATGCACTTATTAATTAACGATTACTCCAGACCGATGATTTTTAAGTGCAACTTAAGTTACGAAGCTTTTGGGAAACAGCCCGTAATTCTAAGATGATTCGTACGATCGTTTTTACGATCTACTTAGCCTTACGATGCTTTTGGGAAACCCGGCCCAGTATGGTTCAGTACAGCTTACTTTTGGGTTTTCAACTGTGTACAGTACCCAGTACCCAATACTTTTTTAGTCCAACCTCGGTTGAGGTTTCAAGTGAGCCGTACTGATACTAAATCGGTCAATCTCTACTCTACAATACATTACCCACACTCTAAAAAACGATTCGTTGGCTGAACAACCATAACTTATGAAAGTAATTGGATTAAACACAAAAAACTTAGTATTTATAACTTTTCAACCTCTACTTACCATATTTAGTATGTGTAACACAAAAATTTAAGTTACCATGTGAACTTAAATGTATCCAAAAATAAAATGAAAAAACATAAGTAATGCTAACTACTATAACAATTGCATCAAAATTAAGAAAATCTAGCATAACATTTTAAGTAACTATAGAGCCACGTGATTTCCCATGATGCCTTTCCAGCCAAAAATTATGACATCTGTCGTAGCCATTTTATGAAGCACATGCCCTGTAAAAAATCCAACTTCAAAATGTTCTTTTAACAAAAAACAAAGTTTTTCTTCATCAGTTCATTAATTTGTGTTCACTGAATGAAATAAGCATAATCATCCTGCTAACAAATATCATTGGTTGACTGGAGTTTTAAGTTTTTGTCCAATTTGTTTACCCAACTTGCCAAATTGAGTAATCTGAACAAGCAATTAAAAAAAAAACAATGGTCTGAATAGTTCCCAGCATGCATTGCGACATGTTCACTTCTTTGGTTAATATTTAATAAAAAAGATGACTGTTTTAATGTTTGCTGGGTTTATTTATGTTGATATGTTGTTAATGTTAGTTATATGTTGTATTTAGAGTTATTTTGAAAAAATTATGTTTGTTCATTGTTACCATGATTGAGAAGTGTGTGCTCAGTGTAGAGGGCAACACAGTGGGTTAGCGCGCAACATAGTTATCTCACAGCAAAAAGGTCTCTGATTCAAGCAAGAGCTAAGTCAGACAAAGACTTTGTTCAGGAGACCTTTCTGTGTACACTAAATTATGTATACATGTGTATACTAAATTGCTCCAACTTCACTCTAAAATATGTGTTGGATTTACTTAAAAAGTGTGATGCAAAAATGGTGCATATATATTTTAAGTAATCCCAACTTGGAATAATCCTACCCAAAATAAACAAGAAAACATGTGTTATATGAACTTAAATATCTGAGTTCATCATCATTCTTTACTTAAAAATTTAAGTAAATAAAACACAGGTTTTCTTGTAAATTCCAAGCAAAACCATCAAAGTTGGGAATACTTAAAAAGTGTGATGCAAAAATGGTGCATATATATTTTAAGTAAATCCAACACATCATTTTTTAGAGTGCAGATGAACAAAGCCTTAGAAAATGCCTTAATTTTTAAAGTCAAAGTTTTTAGAAGAAAATTTTGATCAAGATCTCAAAACTGTCATATATTTTATTCATAAACCCTGTTTATTCCACGTCTTACCTCCATTAGTGCAATGTGTTGATGAGACAGCATAATCAGGGGTAAACACATTGTGATGCTTAATGATTCAAGTCTGTCCTTATTTAAATGTGACTCTTAGATTGCGGTGCAATTAGCCAAAAGCTAAAAGTCATTTTCAAAGACATTATAAGGACATGACTTTCCCAAAAACTGTAGAACATGTAAAAGCTTTTGAATTAATGAATGTTGACATTTGAAATCACCTAAACAAACACGACCCTACCCCAATAGAATCCGGACCTTCTTTTGATAGACCCGCCCCACACATACGCAAACCCAGGCAAAAATGTCAGTTAGTAGACATAGGCCCGCCCCTTACTGCTAAATTGGCTAAAAGTGTGTTTCAGTAGTCGGCCCGACTCCCTTTTCCAAAGTGTTTTTTAAAAATCATGCACCCTGCCTTTAATGAAATAATATTGCTATTTTTCCGATTGCTGCAAATCATTTTAACAGGTACAGTTTAATATTACACAAATTTAAATATAAATGTCTTTTAATAACTTATCTGACACTATATTTACAAATTATTAAACCAAAAAATGTGTTCATGACATTTAAGCGTCTTGCATTATCTTAAAACCAAAAGTAAACGTGTTTTCGTCAAGGAAGGTCTGTATTCATGGCCGTAGCCAGCTATGAGGTCACAGAGGTCCGGACCTCTGTAAATTTTTCACATAAAAAAATACAATTTGAAGTTCTCTGAATGACTAATTAGTTTTTCAAAATGAATCCGCATATATAATTAAGTTTGGACAGTTTACTGTATAGTTTAGTGTAAAATGACGAAGATTGGTTTAAGCTGCGACAGCGCCGGTACAGAATTTGCAGTGTTGCCAGATCCCATTGTTAAAAATCCTCTTTAGACGTAATGTTTTAGCAATTAATGTGACACTTTGACATTATCTATAAAGTGATTGTTAGGTGTAGGTTAGTATTAGAGATTTCTCTGATTTATTTCTGAAATACAAGGTTGGATGAACTTTGTTTTTTAAGGTCAATTATTTTGCTTGTTTTTCGTACTAATATCTGGCAACATGGAAACTGTTATCAAATAAGACGCATCATTCAGCGCGAGCAGGTTATTGCTGATACTACATTCGGTAAGATAAAAGCAGTAATCATCATAATTGTGTCTGTAAGAGTATCAACATCAACACTATCGAAAAACATAAAATAACTCTAGTACAAAGATGTAGAAGAATTGGGTTTAAATAAAATATGCCAAATATGCTAAAACACGTAGCGTAAAACGGTAAAGCTAACAAAACATAAGCATTAAGAATTCTGTTATTTCATTTAATTTAGAAGTTAACCTTTAACAAACTCATGCTGAAAACAATAAGAGCACTAAACAAGTTCTTCTTTAAAATCTTGTAACGTTTTTTATTATATAATATTGCTTATTAAAATGATTACAAAAATAAACATTATTGCATGAAAAAGTAATAAATAATCCAGCAGTCCCAGTCCATCCCCCAAAACAGAGTGTGTACCCAAAGTGTAAAAAGGTCAAGACAGAATATTTTAGATCCCAGGTAAAAATAAAGTATGCTTCAATGTACTTTAACCACTTAAATACTAGCAATTTTTAAGTTATGTAAAGTTATGCTACAAATATACTTATTCAAAGTAAAGTTATACTTGAGAAGTACTTCAGTTTACCTGAAAAAGTAAGAATACCAGATTTTTATTGAAATAAATGATGTCTCAAAACTTAATTTTAAGAAGTACCAAAAACAAATGTGATATATACGCCACAAAATGAGTGCACGAAAATAGTACATTTACTAAATGTACTTAAAACGTGTATTTTATTTAAGTGCACTTTTTTCATCTGGGTTAGCATTTGTTAACTCTTAACACCCCACCCTAGACCTCAGTAATTTTCAAACCCTGGCTACGGCCATGTCTGTATTTGTTTAAAATTGGCAAATACAATATTTCAAATCAATATTTAATGCTCCTTGCTAATGATGAGGTAAATAGCTGTGTAATAAGCGGGATAATGTACAGGCACCAAGTTGTTATCGCAAAATAAGCCCCTTCAGTGTGAAACCTGATCACACTTTCGGCTTAGTTCTGCGATAACAACCTGCAGCCTTACATTATCCCTTGCCTACCTTGTAATGTAAGTTGCTTTGGATGAAACTGTCTTCCAAGTACATAAATGTAAATTTGGGGCACATTAAGAAGAACATAAAAAATCCAAATTAAAAGCTTCTTTGGAAAGAGTAACTAAATCCTAAACCAACTTTTTTTAGTTAATGATCTGTGATGCTTTATTAGTGCTGCTCATTGATTTTAGTAAGTTTTTTGACATTTGGATATAAAGTGTTTCAATACTATAATATATGGTGTAAAAACGTCCGAGTGCTGCCCTCTTCAGGTTGAACGGTGGCTACTGCAGTTGAATTTTCCTATTGGATGTTGGGTCCAAAAAATAACTTGTGACGTAAGCAGGTTCAAGCTCACCACGCCCTTGTTACGATCTCACCAAACACTTGGTACGAGCTTAGTTCGTCCCCTCTATCTCCGTTGGGATCTGCCCACTTTTCTTTCATTTTTCAAATATTGCCAGTGGGTGGAGTCAGACTCTGACCAGGGGTTTAGTTACGCTTTAAAGACATTTAAAAATCGAATAAATGTCAGACATTTATGGCTCATTTACACGGAAGCCAGCAACTCTTTCTCATTTGCAAGAAAGTTCATAACAAGCTTCGTTCGCATTTACAATACATGCTGCAGTATTTTCCTATGCATGTGTTTATTAAATAAGCAGCTGTGGTCTAGATTTACAGTACATATATTCATTTAGCAGACATTTTTATCCAAAGCAGCATACGAATGAGGGAGCATTCAATGTTTTGTCTTAACAATCAGCGTACAAATCACCAAAACAAAATCATTGCATGGTGTTCGTAAAAATAAAACTTGCAAGTTGCAACCGTAGTTAATAAAACTTGTGCTCCTGTATAGCTCAGTTTAAACTACATCTACAAAGGATTTATCAAAAAAGCATCTGCCAAATGCATAAATAGTTGGCTAAAGAACAAGCTACAGGGCAGTATAAAAACAGGACAATTTTTGATATTTTTTCAAAATGCTTAATCCTACAGATTTTGCAAGGTGATGGCCCATATACTGTACATTTCTGTTATAGTGCATTACTGTACATCAGTTATAGATTTGCTTTGTGTGGTGTGTGGGATAGTGCAGTATTGACTTGCTAGCATACAGTAAGGTGATAGCGTTGGCACTGAGTGTAGGAAGTAAAAGTTGGTGGTATCTTTGTTCTTGTTACTTATGTTCAGAGTTACAGTAGATGTCAGCAGTCTCCCACAGGCTGTCTACAGAAGTTTCTATGTACAGAAAAACTATGCTTTCCAAAGCAGTGCAATTAATATTGTTTAATACATTAATCGTATATGTTTATTTATATATTCAGTGTGTCTAGGAAACATAAATATTAATTTCCAAACATTCTTTGCCATTCGTTTTGTTTCACCCAACTCCTCTGAAGTGTTCATAAACATTGGTGTTCCTATATTACCATAGAGAAATGTCATAACAGACATCCTCTTATGATTCATTGCTTTATTTAAATTCTACATGCACCTTTACATTCAGTGCATTAGCAGCAGGTTTGTGCATGTGCAGCATTTGGCAGACGTTGATGGTGGGCCGGTAATTGAAGTCTATGACAGGATCAGGTGAGGAAAAGAAAAGCTACCTGTGATGTTGAAAGTCATCTCCGCCTGCAGGCAAAGGAACGCCAAGGGTTCACCATATGCCATATCAATCATTTCTACTATTTATAGATTGCAGAGCTATCACTGGAATACAAAAATGCCTAAAGTAGGTTACCTGCGGAGAGCATAGGTGCTTTTTGGCTTTAAGCGTAACTAAACCCCTGGTCAGAGCCTGACTCCACCTACTGGCAATATTTGAAAAATGAAAGAAAAGTGGGCAGATCCCAACGGAGATAGAAGGGACGAACTAAGTGTGTGGTGAGATCGTAACAAGGGCGTGGTGATCTTGAACCTGCTTACGTCACGAGTCATTTTTTGGACCCAACATCCAATAGGAAAATTCAACTGCAGTAGCCACCATTCAACCTGAAGAGGGCAGCACTCAGAGACGTTTTTACACCATATATTATAGTATTGAAACACTTTATATCCAAATGTAAAAAACTCACTAAAATCAATGAACAGCACTAATAAAGCCCCATTCTTACAGATCATTAACTAAAAAAAGTTGGTTTAGGGTTTAGTTACGCTTTAAGGGCAGGATAGGTAGGAATTATCTAAAACACATTTTTACAAATTTGTTTAAACTGTCTTTATATACCAATACATAATTAAAATGTAAGTACTCTGAAAAAGAGAGCATAAAACTCGAGTGTCTGTAGACCTCTCACGACCTCTCTCTTTTTCCATTTGGGACGGAACAAATGATTGGTTTGCGCGACTATCACTCTATCTCGCGACCATGGCACCACGCCTGTTGCTATGGGATCTGCCCACAAATGCGCACACCCCATTGATTTGAACGATGCACTCTAGGAAGAGCAAAAGTACGGCAGAGAAAGAGCATTTAGAACTCACAGTACCTGCATATCCAGTCAGCGAAGGCAAACGAAGACAACAAATCGGTGATCGGTATCGGCCTGCAAAAATCCTGATCGGAGCATCCCTAGTTTTTATGGTAATCTGTAATACCGTGATTATCCACTATAGATGGCTCTTACCCAATTTATAAAAAACTGAAGCAAAAAAATTATTTATTAATTTTACGCTCCGTGTATGTTTTGATAATCGTTCTGATCTCTACCAAAATTCCTTCAAAAATGCCATTATTTCAGCTTAGAAAAAAATACCCATATTTAAAGGAACAGTATGTAAGAAATTTATATCAATTAATCATAAATGGCCCTGATATGTCATTAGAGATTAAGAAATCATTTTCATTTCAAATACTGACAACAGTGGTTCGGCCAGGATATTGTCATTTAAAAAGTGGAGTTGCAGCCCTCAACTGATGTTTATGTTGTCATGTTGTGTATTGGCCACCAGTTGTGTGATTGCAGTACCAGTTTTAGCCACAAGTTTTGTGATTGCAATACCAGTTTTGGCCACAATCCTACATACTGTTCCTTTAAGAGTTTATAAACAAAAAAAAAATAAAGATAGGATGAAATGTTTTTTTCTTGTTTTGTTTGTTTATTGTTTGTTTGAAAGCAGAGGGTCTGTTCTTTCATTTGATATATTTGTATGTTTGTATATTTTTAGAAGAAAATTTTCCTGGAAGGCATTTTGTAAAACTTTTGCGAAAATCACAAAAAATGCTGGCGGTCAACTTTTCAAAAAAATGGCTGGCAGGGAATTAGTTAATATCAATCAAACTGCAGTTGGATTGTTTTGATTTAAGGGTTCATAACTAATAATGCAGCTAAGTAGCACAATAAAACAATAAAAACATGATAAAATAATAATAAACATGTGTTGAGTTACAATATATTTCATGCAGAAGTGTAAATAAGAATAGAGAACATTAAAAATAATTAACTTACTGATTCTTCAGATAAGGGACAGCTCTTCTCATACATACAAATCACCTCTTTATGAGCCCCTAAATTAACAAATTCATAAAATAAAAATACTTAAAAAGTTAAATCTGTATACACAGTGTTTTCGTTGCTTACAGTATATTAACTCTTTCCCCGCCATTGACGAGTGATCTCGGCCGTTAAGAGAAAACATTTTTCAATGACGCTTTCCTGAGTTTTTACAATAATCTGTAATTACGTTATTATCCACTAGATTACCCAATTTATAAAAAACTGAGCAAAAATTAATCTAATTAATTTTAAACTCTGTGTATGTTTTAATAATCGTTCTGAACCTGATCTCTAACAAAATTCCATTTTGTGAAACTTTTGTAAAAATCACAAAAAATGCTGACAAGCAACTTTTTTAAAAAAAGGCTGGCGGGGAATGAGTTATGCTATTTGATCATCATAAAAAAATGCTCATTTACAAGAAAATATTCAAATAGTCAAAAAGCTGCTAATAATACATATATCTACTATTTGTCCCAAATTATTGTTAATTGCACAAACAAGCATATTTAAAAAATATAGGCATGTCGAATAATAGCCGGTGCATACTTATTCACCCAAGTTCATGTTCAAGTTTGATCTATTTTGGATACTGGAGTTCAGCAAGTCACCATGAACATGACCCCTGTGTCAAGTTTTGGACATAGGCTACATGTCATGTGTAATATCAGGTGACACACGGACAAAGAAACCTGTCGGTCAAAAGGCTACTGTGTCATCAGGCTAAATTCAAGCTTGCCCATTCAGGGCTAACGCTCGGCTATGTTTAAGTGCTAATGCTATCCATCATCTCCACTTCACCCCCTTTGGAAAATGAACTTCCACTATGTGAGGCTATTCAGGCTAATGGAAAATTCATTAGCTAAGTCTTACAGCGAGAGAGCAGCAAATGTTTGCAGGCTAAGTTTAAATACAACGCTAATTGCAGTGCCACTAACAATGCTGATCTCTGCTGTGGTTTCGTCAGTTGTAATTATAATAAAATAATTGTGACCCAGAGTTTTCTTTTAAGTAGAAAAGTATCCAACAGAGATATTTAACAAGATGTGCTGAAATTGAATGCCCTGTGGTGTGAATTTAATTGACGGGAATCATATAAACAAACCGGGTACAGTAAACAATACCTGCCAAGTACATTACATTAGAGAGGCTGGATCAGACAAATACAATTACTGTTATCAAGCTGTAAGTTGAAACTGTTCATGTTTCCAGGGACAGATTTACTAGATGCAGGGCTGTATACTTTATTATTTGTTAATGTTAGCACTGGTACTAGGGGGTGACAGTATTACATTCAATATGGCATATGAAAATGAAAAAAATATTTCTAACAGAACATTCATATTTAGTATTGGAACCAGGCTTGTGACATTGAAAATCTTAACAAATACAATAAAAATAACATTTTTTTGTAAAAATAACTAGCGGATCTATCTATTATATGATCTGACCCACAAAGCTGCAATCCATAACTTTTTATGTAAAAAGAAACGGGAGAAATCTGTTATCTCCATGCCTTACCACAATTCACAATGGTAAACTTGTAATAATGACTTAGTATTTGAGCTGTCAGGTTGGATTTGGAAATACCAGCTGTAAGTGGGTGATTCTCACGAAACCATTGAAACACCACGGCACTAATGATTTTAGCTTTAAATATGTAATATAGTAACATTAAAAAGCATCAGAATTAACACAATCCTGTGTTCTACCTTGCACAATGTGTGATTTCAACATAAGAATTTATAATTGAAAATGTTATCTCATTTTCTGCTGAAATTCTCATTACCGCAATGTGTCCGGCTGTGTTTGAACATGCGTTAGGTTGTAATTTAATCAAATTAACACAAAAATATTAAGAAAAAAAATAAATGGATGTTTTGCTAGACTACTTTAGATGACAGAAAAAATATTTACTGAATATTCATGTATAATAATAATGAAGAAAAAATAGGAAAATTATGTGTCCATGCCTGATGTTCTCATCCTCCACAACACTTTTTGAGAACAGTTTAAGCACAAATACAGAATTTTAATAAAGTTTGATTTTGAGTGACCAAGCACATGGACCAGTTACTTCATGATGGCTACCAGGTAAGATCATTTTTTTTACAGTTAATTTGAAATATTGTCTTGTCAGAATGCTTACACGACATTTTGATTATCATTACCGCAACAGATGCTTATTAAATGTTAATTTAATTAATAGAAGCATAATACTTTGATTTTAAATGCATGTGCAGAATCTCCAAATTATGTTCTTTCAGGTTTGTCATGTCATTTTGAAAATATGTCAGTGTTGATGTTTTCTGACTGTTGCGGTAATGAGATTTTTAGGACTAATTTTTTAAATTATGTTACAAAAAGTGTTAAATGATAATTAAAAGTTTTTAAATTAATGTTCCCATTTACTCCAGACTTTGTTTTTCAATGTCTGGTGGGAAAAAAAGTCAATTTAAGCAATTTTTACATTTTCATGCTTGACATGTTTAAAACCAAGTTTTCGTGAGAATCACCCAAGTATGTTTTAAACACAAATGGCGATAGAGAGGCAAACTACCTTTAAAGGTCACATAACACACACAATGTTTCTGCCAACCTCATGTTAATCTTGAGCACCTATAGAGTAGTATGCATCCTTCATATCTCCGAATAGACTTTAGTTTCATGAGATTGATAAAAGACAGATCAGCTTTACTGCTACTACAGCAGAGCTCTTGGAGGCGTACCGCGGGCAGAGCGAGTCACAAGCACGCGGTACACACAAAACATTATCCCACTATGTCTGTATAACTTGCAATGCATAAGTAATGCAGCGTGCCGCATTGGGTGTGCATTATTTTCTTATATTTTCAATGGCTGTCATCAATTATTTTATGCGTGATTTCTTCGGCTTTTACACAAAATGATATAGCGTCTCTTCTGACTGGGTGGGCCAGCTGTCAATCTAAGTGGGCCAGTGCCACCCTGGCCCTTATATAGCCTCGCCACTGGTGCATAGACGTATATGATTCCAGAGAGCTGAACAGGTAACATGTTAGTCTCCTAACATAATTGTAAATGATTGCAAACAAAAGGTCACTGGGTAAAAGGCACCTTTGATGTTATTTTCTCCTGAAACACTACACAGTTACACTGCAGCACTTTTCCCCTGCAGTACTTCAACCAAATGTATTCAATTGTTTTGCATAAGTGGAAAGAGATGGGTTTATTGCGATGGATGTGAAGAGTGGGTCCATACTGACTGCACCAGTCACACTAGAGATTCAGCTGTGAAACACTCATAAAATTTAATCTGTAAATTAATTTACAGTACTGAAATCAGAATAATAATACTGTTAGGAAAAAATTGTCAAAATATGTACCTCATCTGTCAATGGTACCCGTTATAAAGGTCCTAATAAACCATTACATGCAAATATGTATACATTTGGTACCAATAGGTACCTTTGAGATACGTATACAGTACAGTGTAAAAAAATTGCTGTAATTTTGCAGCTGGTTGCCAGTAACTTACTGTAGAAGATAAAGTCTGAAAATGTTTCATGTTCATTTAACTTTGAACAAAATGTTGCCAGTAATACCCATTAATACTGTAATTTCTACAGACATTTTTTACAGTGTACGTATCTAATGTAAGGTACAATATGCTCTCTATGGTACCAATATGTACTTTTTAGGTACAAAGTTGTACTTTTTGAAAGGGTACTGCCCCGGTGACAGCTGGGGTACATACTGTCTCTACATTTGCACTGTGATGGTTTTGTAATGAGAAACATGACAAAATCCACATTAGGAAAATGCATCAGAATCCAGTTTACATAAAATCACTAAAATAAACCTCATGTTTAGATATAGCTAATCCTACTTGTTCACAATCTACAGTATTACAGATGAACCGGCTGTTCGGTTTCATTCCAGATCCTATTGTAAAACAGTTTCCTATCAATAAATCACATTAACTGTTGTCTGTGGTCAATGGTAAACCATTAAGGCAAAGGTCAGCAGCTCCTGTTTGCTTGTACAAATATATTCAAGCTGACAACAAGGAGATTTTATTTATTCTTTTTAAGACCACATAGTAAAAGCTAATGCTGTGCCAAGATATGCTGTGCTTTGGAAAGCCTACAAAGAAGGCTACGAACTTCAAATAGCAATACTGCAAAGAAAGCAAAATATGATTGCAGATGTTGCTGTAATATAATATTTCTGTAGGAGACATTTAAATAACTTACAGATGAAAGGTATCAAATGTAACGCTAAATATGGTGAAATGAACATTCTTAAAAACAAAGGTGCTTAAAGGGATAGTTCACCCAAAAATGAAAATTCTGTCAATATTTGCTCACCCTCATATTGTTTCAGACCTGAATACATCTGCTGAACATAAAGGAAGATATTTTGAACATTGTTTGTAACCAAACTTTTTCTGAGCATCATTGACTTCCATGGTAGGCTATTTGTTATTCCTACTATTGAAGTCAAGGGTGCTCCTGTTTTCTACTTAATTACAAACATCTTCCTTTGTGTTAAGCAGAGCAAAGAAATTTATACAAGTCTAACAACTTGAGGGTGAGTAAATGATGACAAAATATTCATTTTTGGGTGTACTATCCCTTCAACGATGTAGAAAAACCATTTTTACTGTACTTATGTTTCACAAAAAAGGGGTTTATTAAAGCAATAAGCCCCAAGAAGCAGTGGGTTACCAGTGCATTTTATAACAGCTAAGGGGCTTGTTAGGCACGATGCGAAGTGGGGTGCCTAAAACCCCCTTAGCTGTTATAAAATGCACTGTAACACCACTGCTTCGCGGGCCTTATTGCTTTTATAAAACTTCATATGCATAGCAGGATTTAATAAAATAAAACACAAATAAGTTGTAATTATAATAGTACAAATATTACTCTTCCGCCAAACAAAGTAGTTCCTCTGAATCAAGTGTGGCTGCAACAGAGTACAGTTCTCAAGCAACACAGACGCAGCAAAGACACAATGAAAATATATTTAAAGACTGAGATGATTATTTTCATATCTCAACATTCATCTAATTTATCCATTAACATTTATATCGTCCAACTGTTGAAGTGATGATCAAATATGTGTGGAAGCCTGCTTAACTCTTTCCCTGTCAGCGTTTTTTTTTTTTTTTAAGTTGCCACCCAGTTTTAGTTTAATTTCTTACAGAAAAATGATCATCTTTAACTCTTTCCCCGCCATTGACGAGTTATCTTAAACTTTTGTGAAAATCATGAAAAATGCTGGCGGTGAAAGAGTTAAATATAATCAATGAATTATATTATCAATGAAATATCAAATGAAAGAACAGACCCTTCGCTTTCAAAAATGAATTTAAGAGAATGCTGTTACAGAGAATTGGTTGTATATGGAGCATGCATTGTGTATTTTCAATGCAGTATAATGAAATTTTAGTATTAAAAAAGTGTAAATTTCACAAAAGAAAGTTAATTTAAAACGGAAGTTGTAAAAATATTAATCTCAGATTGGACATGGATGCCATAAAACATTGTTCTGGAATGGACAATGTTGTTGTGATTGATTGTGTAATGTGTTGTGCCATTTAATGCAATCAAATGAAATGGCTTGGTGCAATTCTTGTTGCCAGTCATAAAAAAATATTAATAACTTAAAATGCATTCACGTCACAGCTTTTAATAGTCTAAAGCAGTGTTTCTCAACCTTTTTGGAGTGTTGGACCCCCATATTATCTGAAACCAGCCTCATAGACCCCCTACCCCTGCTCTCACCTGCCATCCACAGTTTTCTTTCCAATCACAATGATTTTCAAAGTTAATAGGTAAGAACCAAAAATTCTTTCTCTCTTTTATAGCACCTTTATTTTTAAGAGTAAAGTCCATACAGTCAAGAGACCAATCACTCAGAATTGAGCATCCTACCTCACATAAAAAGCCAATCGTTTTTTAGACTGCACAAGCCATCCAATTAAGTAAAATACATTTTATGTGTGCGTGTTGACCCAAATGAGCATAATTTACTATTTTTGTTACAGTAATCCATAGCAAATCTTTTTCAAGTTGATTTTCATATAGTTTTACATAGAGCGTAAAGTGCACTACATGTAAAACTACATGATTTGATCCACAGTGTGACCATGAAGTGGATTTGCTTTAAAGCACTTTTAATTTAGTCTAGTTCAGCTCTTTTCTGTGCATTTCCTCTTTGGCACAACACGTAATTTGATAATTTTATCCACATTTTTCAAGAGTTCAACAAACTGAAATACTAAGAGCTGCAGTATATTAATGCATCGCCTCACCTGAAAGGTCTACATACTCACTTCATCTTAGTCAGTGAAATATAATGACAAAGGCCTGTCAGTGATACAGTATCTCCATATTCATAGCGTCATCATTTATTCATTCTGTGCTGCTGAGCTTAATCTGTAAACAGAGGCCATTTATCATCACAAAGAGCTCAGAGAGACAGTCAGAGGATAACAGGTATAACAAATACTTAAATTAATCAAACCCTGTCAGAATTGTATCTCGTTTAAAACAGTAGGTTGTAATACAGTATATTTTTTCAATAGTTTTCAAATGTGTCATATTACAAATTACACTAAACAAAGAATTTTACTTCTGGTTCTTTTTTTATGTCTGCATGCATCATAATGCATACATGGGGATACCATGAAAGATATCATGAAAGTGTAACTATTAGATTTATTCAATGGTAAATCCATTTAAATACAAACTTTAACAAAAATGCCATAATATCATTAATATCAGTGAATCCTGAAGTTAAGCTAAGGGTAGCATTGCCACCTACTGGATAAAATGAGCTTTAAAACAGAACATAATTTACTACTGGCTAAAATCAATAGTAATTTTTCAACTTACAAATTGTACAAACAATTAATCTACAAACAGTATTACACCCTGCATAAAGGACATCACCATGATGACACATCATGTTGCCTCTTATCTAACTATTATTTTATTGAATGCAGCTTGTGATATTTAATTATATATATTTATAAACATTTAAGTGTTTAATATCTTAAACATCATTCTGTTCATCACACAAATCTATCAGCTTCAGCAAAACCATGCACAAGTCATAGACTACATACTGAGTTGACATTTTTGTTCAAGAAAAAACATTCTGGTAAACGTCCCATTTGGTGTTCGGCTGAAGAAATGTATTGTATAGTTTAAAAAGAGACTTTTAATTCTGAGTGAACCCTCAAAGTAGTTATTTACTGAAAGCAGTGTCACTTCACTTTATTGGCCTAATTGGAACTATTGTGCATACTATTGTTATGAGGAGCTCAGATGCAAAAACCGCTAAATGCACCTCCGTCAAAACTGATATGCTAATTTACAAGAAAACATGTCAGACGCACTTAGGGTTTTGTATCTGAGCTTTTCATATACAATTGTTAATACAGTATTGATACAGAGTAGACCTTTGGTTGTCATTTTTAAATATATAGATATAGCTCCATCTAGTGCTCATAGAGGTACAGGTATACATCTACATTAGTAGCAACAGCAAAAATATATTGTATAGGTCAAAATGATCTATTTTATTTCTCAATAGGATATTCAGTAAAGATCATGTTTCATAAAGATATTTTGTAAATTTGAAAAAATGTTTGTTAACACTTTACTTGAAGGGGTGTTCATAAGACTGACATGACACGTGCTATGAACATGAAGGAGATTTTATGCACGTTTTTGACAACTGTCATTAAGTGTCATTTGTTGAATTATGTAATTTTTAATGCAAAGATGACATTGTTTGAATTGTCTTGTCTTTGTTATGACAACTTAACAAAAAACAATACTTGTCATAAATCTGTCATAAACATGACATAGCAAAATAATTATCAAACATAAGAAACTACCTAGCTTTATGGGTTAACATTACATTAAACTGTCATTTAAGTGTCATTAAGTGTTAATACTATCTCAAATAATTTTAAATACCTTAACAAAATGCAACAAACACGTCAAAATGTTATACTTAACTTTATGTATTTGCACAAAACATTAAAAAACTGACAACTAACAGAACTTGTTCTTCCTCACACAGAGGGTTCTGACATAGAAAAAAACGAACAAAACATTTAATCAATTTAATTTAATGTAACTTTGCAGAGATATGGATGCATGGCTTAAACCATTTTTGTACTGTTTTTCATTTAATTTTATTATTATTATTATTATTATTATTATTATTATTGAATGATTGATTTTATTTGTTAAACACATGGAGGAGCTTAAAAAAAAAATTATAAACTGAAGAATATTTATGACGTTGTTATAAAAATATTTGACAGAGTTTTAACACTTTATGACATTTTAATGACAAATTATATTTGTACCACTGTAGTTGAGGTCAAGAAAAATATTCATGACGCTGTTATAAAACTATATGACAGTGTATTAACACTTAATGACATTTTAATGACAAATTCAATTTGTATCGCTGGTAAAAAGTGGTCAGTTATGTTGCCTTGGTAATGTCAAGTTGTCATGACAAGTTATGCTGTATTGGTTTATGTCAAGTTGCCATAACAAAGACATCTCAAACAATGTCATCTTTGCATTAAAAATGACAAAATGGAATGAATGACACTTAATGACAGTCATCATAAACGTGCAAAAAATCTCCTTCATGTTCATAGTACGTGTCAAGTCATGTTTATGAATGTGTCATGTCAGTCTTATGAACCCCCCTTCAAGTAAAGTGTACCAAATTATTTATCATTATTAATATGTTTTGCTAAGGACTTAATATGCACAACTTTAAAGGCATTTTCTTAATATTTAGATTTTTTGCAGCCTCAGATTCCAAGTCACATAATGTCCAATCCTAACAAACCATAAATTAATGGACAGCTTATTTATTTCGCTTTCAGATAATGTACACATTTCAATTATAAAAATAAAAAAATAACACTTTTTGGTAAAAAATAAGGTCTTTAGGCCTTTAGTTAAAAATCTGTACATACTGTACACAATAACATAAACAAGCGGATTACGTGGTCAACACGTAACTTCCGGTAAACTCCGGTAAGAATAAATAACAACAAAGTACTTTGAATGTAGTTTATTTATATAACAAGCAAAATAAACAACACGTAGATTACCTAGGATCAGAGCCGACGCCAGACCATAACTAACAGGGGGGCACGCAATTAGCAACAATAACTTGAAAAAACAAGGCACTAACACAACAAATACAGTGCATGCACACACTCATACAACTGTTACAGACTGTCAGCTCATTTCCCGTATAAAGTGCAGAAGATCACAAACTATGCTCAAAAGTTAAACTATTTTGAACTTTGTCCGCTGCGCTCGCTTTGGCTCGACGCAACAACAAACCGCCCTCGCGCGGCGCAAGCCATTGAAATGAATGGGTTTCATATGAAATGAATGGGTTTCATATGAAATGAATGGGTTTCATAGCGCAGCGCACACCACGTCCTAAGTGAAAGCCACTCTACCATAATCACGTCGCAATGCTGTTAACGTCTATATTAACACTTCACATTTAAGCGTACGTAAATTAAAACAACGCTAACTTACCTTTAAAAAAGCTGAAGCCGGCGTGTACGTAGGGTTGTAACTGTATGAAATTTTCACGGTATGATAATTGTCTCAGAAACTATCCTGGTGTTCATAGTTTCACGGTATATGGTTTTAAATTATTGTTTTCAAATTATTAAGTGTGCTTGCAAAAGCACACTTATTGTTCTTCTTAAGTTTTATTATTCTTATTATTATTATTATTATTATTCCCGGGTAGATTTTTTGTGTCAGCTCTAGCGACCAGACCGTTTGACGCAGAGACACCGTTCAAACTTTAAAATGTTCGGGCAGTACCGGTGTAAGTTGCTTGAGAAGATGAAGTCACAGATCCATGTCGTTCGGCCGCCATATTGGAGAGAACACAAAACCTTAAAAAAGTTTCACAGGTCACAAATTTTGTCCAAACTTTATGAAATTCCACGTACGCGATCCTTGGACCGAGCCTCACAAAAGTTACTAGAAGGATTTTTGATTTTCGGAAGCGTTTGCGCGCCACAGCCCAAACTAAATGTGCGTCAACGCCGCCAAAACAGGAAGTAGTTCAAATCTCAATATGTCTGTAACATTTACTAACCAAAATTTTTATATGAACTCTTTACTCCAATGTGAAGATGCCCAAGATAAAAAAACATTGCAGTAACATGTCTATATTATGTTATTTTCACTTTAAAATGTCCAATTAAAACCTGTGTAAAAATAAAAAATGTCATTAGCCTTTACCAGTAGAGGGCAGCCTTTACGTTCAAACGTGTTTTTTAGACAGAATGTAAAGATAGCGGCAGCCATCTTTAGAAGCTAAGCTAACAGGCTATTGCTCCGTGGAAAAGTTTGAATAACAATGGCGGGATGTAGTTTTAATGTTAAGATGGCAAAATGGAATTTAAAAGAGCTTTTGAGAGAATCTGGTGTTCCTTTAAGAGCCACAATACAGCGAAGAGCTGAGGAAGAGAAAGCAGAGAAGCCCGGAGAAGAGGCGACACCCTCAGACTCTGCTGCGAGCCCGTGGAGGACTCAGTAACCTCGGCTGCCACCCAATCTTCGTATCGTATATGGACAGATTCCTGGATACATATTTTTAGAATCGTAAACTTCATCTTATTCACTATACAGTATGCGGTTTCGGACGCAAAACTGCAAATGGATTTTATATTCTGAATGCTTCAATCAACGCGAGCTCTCTGGAGAACGTGCATTTTCACATACAGGTAGGAATTATATGATTCAGACATATTTTAATCCCTTTCTTTTATTTCAGTGATATATGGCACGACAAGTTTAATTCCCTTTTTCATCAATGTAATACATTGTAAACGTATTAGTTTGTAAAGACGTCAGTTTCGCGTCCTCGCGTAGCAGTGATCGTTTGGCATCGGTATTTTAATTAATTACGAAATTTGTATTTTATTTTTAAATTGCTATCTTGTGTTTCTGGCGCATTCGCGGATTAATGACTCATTTGAGTCGTTTTCATTACAAAGTGTTGCAAATAAATGAGTCTTTTGAGTCGACTCTTTACAAAGCGAATGGGCCAAATGTTTTAAAGTGGTTCGCGAATCAGTTTGAATGAATTGTTCAGATCGCTTCAAACACGGAATCGTCCGAAGCTGTTTTACTCGTAACCTATGTAGAAACACGCAGAATATAACCAGTGTTGGGTGACGTGGAAATGAATTTACCAATCTTTTAACTAAAAGCAAAACTTCACACATGTACCCGCCATTACATACGCGCGACCGCCGACCTGTTCGTCGTCAGACACAGTTAAACGCGTGCAACCTCCAGAAACACTGTAGCACAGATTGAAGAAAATCCATGATCCATGAATTCGATGATTGACGTCTGATTCGCTGTTTAATGTACTGTATGATGTAAGTGATTCTCACAAAACACACGTGACATGACAACGTAAGAAAACATGAGTTTTGTTATAGTGTAAACTGTCAATGTCCTCAGACCATCTTAGGAGATTCCAACTTTATACATATACAAAACTGTTGTCAGTTTACTTGTCTGATATTTCAGCTACAAGCTACATCAACATTGAGACTAAAGTTAATTTGTTAATTTGAAATGCTTGTCTATTCTGTGCTTGTATTCTTTTTCTGTACTGTTGGTGTATGTTAGCCTGACTACGTCAGACTTCGTACTTCCGCTAAATTTCATTACGCTTCTGTACTCAGTCTGAGATACCTCCCATTCAAACCGTTTTCCACCGGTCTCAAAACGACCGTCCAATCAACGAACAGAGGGCGGGCTGAGAGCCGTGACGTAGACGCTAAACGCCGAATCACGGTTGAAGTCTGTTGTGGACATGGAGACACAGAAAGCTCTGTTGTGGAGAACCGGCACTTGCCAACTTAAACCCGAACAAGAAAAGTATTTGTTAAACATTTGAATGGAGATTATGTTGTTGCCCTGCTCCCGACAAGTTTTTGGAAAAGTTTAATTTATCAACTTTACCGATCGTCAGCGAGAAACTGTGTGCAGCACAGCTTGACGTGCACAACGATCGAGAAATCATGGAAGGGAATTATATACAAACCATAAATTAATGGACAGCTTATTTATTTCGCTTTCAGATAATGTACACATTTCAATTATAAAAATAAAAAAATAACACTTTTTGGTAAAAAATAAGGTCTTTAGGCCTTTAGTTAAAAATCTGTACATACTGTACACAATAACATAAACAAGCGGATTACGTGGTCAACACGTAACTTCCGGTAAACTCCGGTAAGAATAAATAACAACAAAGTACTTTGAATGTAGTTTATTTATATAACAAGCAAAATAAACAACACGTAGATTACCTAGGATCAGAGCCGACGCCAGACCATAACTAACAGGGGGGCACGCAATTAGCAACAATAACTTGAAAAAACAAGGCACTAACACAACAAATACAGTGCATGCACACACTCATACAACTGTTACAGACTGTCAGCTCATTTCCCGTATAAAGTGCAGAAGATCACAAACTATGCTCAAAAGTTAAACTATTTTGAATTTTGTCCGCTGCGCTCGCTTTGGCTCGACGCAACAACAAACCGCCCTCGCGCGGCGCAAGCCATTGAAATGAATGGGTTTCATATGAAATGAATGGGTTTCATATGAAATGAATGGGTTTCATAGCGCAGCGCACACCACGTCCTAAGTGAAAGCCACTCTACCATAATCACGTCGCAATGCTGTTAACGTCTATATTAACACTTCACATTTAAGCGTACGTAAATTAAAACAACGCTAACTTACCTTTAAAAAAGCTGAAGCCGGCGTGTACGTAGGGTTGTAACTGTATGAAATTTTCACGGTATGATAATTGTCTCAGAAACTATCCTGGTGTTCATAGTTTCACGGTATATGGTTTTAAATTATTGTTTTCAAATTATTAAGTGTGCTTGCAAAAGCACACTTATTGTTCTTCTTAAGTTTTATTATTCTTATTATTATTATTATTATTATTCCCGGGTAGATTTTTTGTGTCAGCTCTAGCGACCAGACCGTTTGACGCAGAGACACCGTTCAAACTTTAAAATGTTCGGGCAGTACCGGTGTAAGTTGCTTGAGAAGATGAAGTCACAGATCCATGTCGTTCGGCCGCCATATTGGAGAGAACACAAAACCTTAAAAAAGTTTCACAGGTCACAAATTTTGTCCAAACTTTATGAAATTCCACGTACGCGATCCTTGGACCGAGCCTCACAAAAGTTACTAGAAGGATTTTTGATTTTCGGAAGCGTTTGCGCGCCACAGCCCAAACTAAATGTGCGTCAACGCCGCCAAAACAGGAAGTAGTTCAAATCTCAATATGTCTGTAACATTTACTAACCAAAATTTTTATATGAACTCTTTACTCCAATGTGAAGATGCCCAAGATAAAAAAACATTGCAGTAACATGTCTATATTATGTTATTTTCACTTTAAAATGTCCAAATAAAACCTGTGTAAAAATAAAAAATGTCATTAGCCTTTACCAGTAGAGGGCAGCCTTTACGTTCAAACGTGTTTTTTAGACAGAATGTAAAGATAGCGGCAGCCATCTTTAGAAGCTAAGCTAACAGGCTATTGCTCCGTGGAAAAGTTTGAATAACAATGGCGGGATGTAGTTTTAATGTTAAGATGGCAAAATGGAATTTAAAAGAGCTTTTGAGAGAATCTGGTGTTCCTTTAAGAGCCACAATACAGCGAAGAGCTGAGGAAGAGAAAGCAGAGAAGCCCGGAGAAGAGGCGACACCCTCAGACTCTGCTGCGAGCCCGTGGAGGACTCAGTAACCTCGGCTGCCACCCAATCTTCGTATCGTATATGGACAGATTCCTGGATACATATTTTTAGAATCGTAAACTTCATCTTATTCACTATACAGTATGCGGTTTCGGACGCAAAACTGCAAATGGATTTTATATTCTGAATGCTTCAATCAACGCGAGCTCTCTGGAGAACGTGCATTTTCACATACAGGTAGGAATTATATGATTCAGACATATTTTAATCCCTTTCTTTTATTTCAGTGATATATGGCACGACAAGTTTAATTCCCTTTTTCATCAATGTAATACATTGTAAACGTATTAGTTTGTAAAGACGTCAGTTTCGCGTCCTCGCGTAGCAGTGATCGTTTGGCATCGGTATTTTAATTAATTACGAAATTTGTATTTTATTTTTAAATTGCTATCTTGTGTTTCTGGCGCATTCGCGGATTAATGACTCATTTGAGTCGTTTTCATTACAAAGTGTTGCAAATAAATGAGTCTTTTGAGTCGACTCTTTACAAAGCGAATGGGCCAAATGTTTTAAAGTGGTTCGCGAATCAGTTTGAATGAATTGTTCAGATCGCTTCAAACACGGAATCGTCCGAAGCTGTTTTACTCGTAACCTATGTAGAAACACGCAGAATATAACCAGTGTTGGGTGACGTGGAAATGAATTTACCAATCTTTTAACTAAAAGCAAAACTTCACACATGTACCCGCCATTACATACGCGCGACCGCCGACCTGTTCGTCGTCAGACACAGTTAAACGCGTGCAACCTCCAGAAACACTGTAGCACAGATTGAAGAAAATCCATGATCCATGAATTCGATGATTGACGTCTGATTCGCTGTTTAATGTACTGTATGATGTAAGTGATTCTCACAAAACACACGTGACATGACAACGTAAGAAAACATGAGTTTTGTTATAGTGTAAACTGTCAATGTCCTCAGACCATCTTAGGAGATTCCAACTTTATACATATACAAAACTGTTGTCAGTTTACTTGTCTGATATTTCAGCTACAAGCTACATCAACATTGAGACTAAAGTTAATTTGTTAATTTGAAATGCTTGTCTATTCTGTGCTTGTATTCTTTTTCTGTACTGTTGGTGTATGTTAGCCTGACTACGTCAGACTTCGTACTTCCGCTAAATTTCATTACGCTTCTGTACTCAGTCTGAGATACCTCCCATTCAAACCGTTTTCCACCGGTCTCAAAACGACCGTCCAATCAACGAACAGAGGGCGGGCTGAGAGCCGTGACGTAGACGCTAAACGCCGAATCACGGTTGAAGTCTGTTGTGGACATGGAGACACAGAAAGCTCTGTTGTGGAGAACCGGCACTTGCCAACTTAAACCCGAACAAGAAAAGTGTTTGTTAAACATTTGAATGGAGATTATGTTGTTGCCCTACTCCCGACAAGTTTTTGGAAAAGTTTAATTTATCAACTTTACCGATCGTCAGCGAGAAACTGTGTGCAGCACAGCTTGACGTGCACAACGATCGAGAAATCATGGAAGGGCATTATATTGTTCACAGTTAATGGTGGAGGACGCGTGGGCAAGCATTCTTTGGTGACATTCCTGATTAACCAGAAAATAAGGTAGGGAGATTTAATTTACATATGGTTATGGTTGTCTGGTGGAAGAGTTTGAGAGGAGAGAGGGGCTTTCCTCCCGTTAGACGTGAGTGGAAAGACACCGTAAGGATAGTGTTCAACTAGCTCTGGCACGATTTACTTTACATAATCTGCAAAAGTCGTTCATAGCCATGTTAACTCTGGTATTTCGCTCGATGGGGTTTGTTTTCACATCATACGTGTATTTTACAGCAGAGATTCGATGCGGCTGATCCGGCGCATAAAGCACATCATATCCAAATGTTATGTGTGATTGGCTTACGTTTAGACCAATGATTTTAAACTTCAGACAAGCCCCTCCCACGAGAAGGAAAACGATTGTCAATTATGCCCAGCCAGACTCTGTCAATGAAGCGAAGCAAAATAGCAGAGGATGGTATTACCAGGCTAGGTGTATGTTGCAGTTTTACACATACTGTAGAAGTGCCCTTCATAAGTATTGTTCTGTTTGTTGTGGAGTCAAGAAATGTCTAAACATTAAAAGATGAACATGAGACAAAAGTACAGAATCTGTCACATTATTTTTTTTAATGGGCACTGAGCTGTGTCCGGACTGTTTACACATGAAAAGCATAAAATATGTAGGATCAGTTTGATTCACTTATGTGCATTTGTGTACAATACACATAAGTCAGCATTTAATGCTGTTGTTCTTTGTTGTTAAAGCATGTATGTGTTGAAACATAAACAAAGGTTAATAAAATGTGACATTCTAAACTTCTGGCATACTGATATTTATCTTACCAATTTCTGGTCTCCACATCAAACAGAAAAAGCTTGTCTTTATTGTTCTGATACTTATGGAGGGCACTGCGTGTGTGTGTGTGTGTGCGCGCGTGTGTGTGTGTGTGTGTGTGGGTGTGCGTGTGTGTGTGCGTGTGTGTGCATATATCTAGATTTATTTTTTCATGAGTAACTAGTAACTCGCTACTTGAGTATTATTTTCATTGCATACTTTTTACTTCTACTTGAGTAATTATTTATTTAGTTACTTTTACTTTAACTTCAGTAAAGTTTTTGGCTACTCTTTCCACCTCTGTTAAAATCTTCATGAATCTAGGCTGAGTTTGCCACGTTGAAGCCTAAATAATCAGACAGATAGTAAGTTAATCGCCCATCGCTCACAGCCCAGCACCTGCACCACTGCATGCGTATCGCGCTGACAAACATACACCTGATTTTACTGCCCTGACGAAATCTAAAAGTATAATTTCTCTTATTAGAAGCTAGCCTAATGTTTGCCAGCTATTAAAATGGCGGTTATAGTTTAAATAGAGGTCGTGAAATAATTAGCATTGACAAAAAACTGCATAAAACAATGTTATATTCCATATTATAAACTTTTGGTTATGTGTACTTAAGTGAGTAAATAAGTTAACCGCAAAAACTAAATGTGCGTCGACGCCGCCAAAACAGGAAGTAGTTTATCTCAGGAACGCTTTCACGCATTGAAACCAAACTTTGTACATGAACTTGGGACTCCAATGTGAGGATGCACAAACTAAATCGGCGGCACCAGAGCAAGCACACTTTTGCAGTTCGTCCCGAAATGCATTTTCTAGTTATTATTATAATCATCGGCTATAATGACCCTTAAATGAATAAAAACAGATATGATTTTTGGTTAAACATTTGGTTTATAATATCAAACTTTTTTTGAAAAATTTAAATTAAAATTAAATTATAAACAAAACACACCTTTATCTGCACAGAGGGATGTGTTTGTGAATATTGTAGCACATGTTCGACGTAGTTCCTCATTTTGCAGCCACTTTTCATCCACTGGATATCCATCTTTAAGGACAACCCCGCGCTTGTTTTTCGGATACCCAAAGTATTCCAATACTGCAGATTTTAACTTTCTCTGTGGCGGATAGAGGTTTGAATTTGTAGTCTCTGAAATTTTCTCTGCTGTACATAAACGAGTGGAGTCTAACATTCACGTGGAATGAAGTTGCATATGTGCAGCAGCGCAAGTGAGATCTCCTTAATTATAATTTTTCCAAAACCGTGAGTAAGCAAATGTTTACGGTATGATAATCGTATATGTTAAAATCATGGAATACCTCCATACCGGTATACCGTTACAACCCTACGTGTACGCACATTAAACTTCCTTATCATGTAGATTTGAAAATTCCACCTCGACCTCTAATCTCCATGCAAACACTGATTGGCTCAAACTCGAAGTCAGATGGAGCAGGCGGTGCTGGTTCGTTCTAAATGTTCTGATATCCACATTTTACACGATCCATAAAATGACGCGAAAAAACACGTTGCTAACTTGCTAGTATCAAGTCACAAATATGCTAAAGACTAATGATGCATGAGACCCCGCAACACAACCAATCAGAGAAACAGGTCTATTTTAATTAAAGAAAACATATATCAACTATATTTTCCTCATTTGATTACAGTTAAAGTCATGAAACATTCAATGTTTAATTTATTTTAATTATTCTTGATATATATTAAATTAATAAAAACTGTGTAGGGGGCACAACAACCTGTTTGGGGGGGCACGCCCCGCGAATGCCCCCCCTTGACGCCGGCCCTGCCTAGGATACCAAAACATTTGTTATCTTCGACAAGGTATTAGTTCAAGAGTTTAGTTTAACAACTAGTCAGACCATTAAAAAAACTGAAACTGGAAGTAAAGTTCGGACCAGATGCGTATCGCATCACCGTACGTGCGTCCGATGAAACGTCTATAAATCACTATTAATTCAGAAACAACCCTAAAAAAAAAACTATTTCACAGAGCATTAGCAAATTCAAAAGGAACTATTCTGAGAAACGCAAGTTCTTCTCATCATTAGTGGACAATGTTGTTTTTTCTACTCCATTGACATTTACACTACATTTCACCTGGCAGACATTGTGTTAAATTCAAGCTACTCAACCAGTCAAGCGTCCCGAGTCCGGTTACTTCCAGGTTCACATCACTTTAAGTATGCACCAGAATATATACTAAATTACCTTTTGATAGCTGCACTTTGAAGTAACGGCAGGCAATTCATGAATTAAATAATCGACTAATGATTTCCCCTTAACCCATTTCAAATGCTAAAACGTCCATTAACATGAATAAAGAGTAAGTCTCCAGCTGCACTTCAGCTGAGATTCAATACTGAGACACCAATACAACCATCAACCTTATAAAAGTACAAAAGAAACGGTGCTGTATTGCAGTTATATAATATCTAGATGACAGGTTTGATACCACACACCGCGTTTAGTAATGCAGCTTCCTGCTATTAACAAGGTTTCAGTTTAATCCATCTGGAAGGTTATGCTTTTGAATGCAATTATATAGTCAAAGTAGATTATACTGCTCCGAGCCGGGCCAAATAAACCCATTGAGCTTCTCTATTCAGTGGGCCTGGACACCGACAGCAACACCTGACACAGTGAAGGGCCCAGCTGTTTCCTGAGCCAGTGTGATTACAGCAAAGAGTGTCTTATGAATAGAGGCGCAAATACACACATGAAAAAAAAACTTGTCAATCGCATAAACAAAATGCAAAACCCTGACAAAGTGCATCTGACATGTTTTCTTGTAAATTAGCATTTCTTTTATCAAGCTCCTATGTTTATTTTACTTTAATGGCAAGGAAAAGGTTATTAGTCAGTAATTAAAATACCTTATTTTTACAAATGTCACTTTAGTCATTTTATTCGTATTTAACAAATTTTACTGTCTTTCGCTGCAAAACCCTCTAAGTGCTTTTTGGCAAAAAACCCTCACTTCTAAGAACAAACATAGTATATATTAAAGAGTTGCAAAACCGCTAAATATGCAACTAGAAACATTGCAAATGATGAAAATCAGAATGTAAAAATAAAGAAATTGAACCAAGAATTAGGGGGCGCTGTGATGCATGTGGTTGTATTCAGGTTCTAGTACTCACAAGGGTTGGAATGTAATCCTTGCACAGGTGTTTCACATTCATCTCCCATGCACTTTTAAGACTTCCTACAATGAAGTAGAAATTTAGGACAAAAAAAACGAAGTGGCGTTTAATGGATTGGATTCTAAAAAACAAAGCGGTATTTCTATATGGCCTGAGGCCAGGATTAAGCCGATTTGAAGAAAAGGGCCCTATCATTCACCCGGCGCAATGCAGCGCAAGTGTCTCTTGCTAGTTTCAACACGGCACAATTATCATTTTCACATTTAGCACCATGTTGTTTAAATAGCAAATGCACTTGCGCCAAATTTTGCGCCCACGGGCGTTCTGGTCTGAAAACGAGGTGTGTTCAGGTGCATTGTTGACGTGTTGCTATTTTGAGACAACTAAAATAGATTACGCCATTGATCAACTAAAACCTGGTCTAAAGTCTAAAATCAATGGCGCCATATTGTTTTTGTTATTTAAAGAGCGCGTTAGTAATATGCACCTATAAAAGGGACAATAGTGCGCATTTGTTTATTAAACACATGGATGCGCAGCAGCACATAAACGTTTGAAAATATAAAAAAATTAAAGGATTGAAATGTAAAAGATTACAATTGAGTGTCTTAGACATGACACAATGAGGACCGATTATGAGACGTTAGAAGGCGTAAAGAGCAGCTTTACCTGTAGCCTGGCAAGTAAATAAATGCTTTGCTTATTAACAAATGCAAATATTGCATCTATTTTGAAATTTATTTTTTTAAATGCTACCCCATTGGTTTTTTTGTATATGATGACTTTGTACCTGTGGATGTGAGGTGAGAATCTTTTTTATATAATGCTTTTCAAAGCTCGCACGGTTGTAAATTCTGTATCTCCTGTTTGTTACAAATAAAGTATTTTTAGAGTACAAACCTTTTCATGCATATTTGTAAATTATTCTTTGAGATAACACAGATCATGTAGGCTATTGCATACATTTACAGCCATTAAAAGCCTGCTATTTTTACTTCCATGACTGAAAGAAAACGACTTTTAAAAAAATTCAATATAAATAAAACAAAGCAATTTTTTATATCAATCTTAAACTGGTGGTCTTTATCCTCCGCTTAGTTTTTCAGTTTACAAATTCCGCCATCTAAATAGGAAATCGCATGATGCCAGCGCAACTGGATTTTAAAGGGGATGAGGGCTAAACTCTCATTGGTTTATTGCACGTTACACCCAAAACACACCCATTACCATTATGAAAATAGCAACAACCCTTTTATACTGTTCGCTTGGCCCTCAAACCATTTTTTCACAAAAGACCGTGCGCTTTAGACAATGCGCTTAGATCGTTAAAATAGGGCCCAAAGTATTTGAAAAACATATTACACTGTAAAAGTTAAAAGTTGTTTCAACTAAAAAAAAATTTCCTAAAGTGTTATCAATTGAAGTAATCTTTTAAGTTGATCCAACTTTTCACTTTTTAACATAGACTGTAAAAAAAGATTGACAACTCGACGTTGCTTCCTTCCATTGTAATGAATTGAAGCCAAAAATGTCTGACCATGTGCGCCGCCATGTTACGTAAAAACGTCAGTTTGAAGCCAGGGCATGTGCAAAAGGAATCGTCCATGGAGCCAGAGGCGGTATTAAACTTCCACCCAAACGCTTGCATGCACAATTCAACCATGCCAATAATAACAACACGCCCCGTTTCTATAGCTTCAAATTACTAACTTCAATAACATTTATCACAAAAATTAACAATTAAACATATATCTACATGATAACAACTACCTTAAAGGACCAAAACCATCTTTTGGAAAATTTTATTGGAAGTGTAAATCATTTATTTATTTAGAGCCGAGTCCCATTCGTTTGCATGGAGAGTGCGGGGTTTATGACTTGTAATGCAACCAGCCACCAGGGGGCGATCAAAAAGCCAGCAGCTTCACTTTTCAAGGTGTATAAAGCACACCCGATTTTTACAGTGTAATACGTGCAGAAAGCAAGAAAATATTCAACTGTATACAAGCATCCATTTATATACAGCAGACACATACTATAGATTATATATGGTATGATTACATGTCATGCTATACTGAATTACCCCAGGCCTGGTTAGAAATCATTTTGAACCTTTCAGTCCTTAGTGTAACTCGTTTCTGAAGCATCTGCTTTACTTTAATTAGGATCATTTCCATTACACTTTCCATGGACTTTGCCAGAATGTCTTTTTTTAGCTAGCAACACTCAGATGACTGTTACAGCTATATTTGGATTTTTTTTTACTTCATATCACACTTTCATGTCTGTAATGAAGAATGTGATCACTGAAAAAGTCAAGATTGAGTAAAAATAGAAACATGCACACAGACATAAAAACACTGTGCAGTAGGGATGCACTAATGCAAAATGTCCATGTCAATACAGATATGACATCAGAGGACACCCATAGAGGTTCTGCTTATTACACCTTGTTTCAAATTATGATGTAGCAGTTCAGAGCATACAAACTGCACTTTTAAAGGGGACATTCCAGAAGACTTTTTTAAGATATTAAATAAATCTTTGATGTCCCCAGAGTACATATGTGAAGTTTTAGCTCAAAATACCATATAGGTAATTTATTGTGGCATGTTAAAATAGGCACTTTATGGGGCTGAACAAAAATGCACCGTTTTTGTGTGTATCCCTTTAAATCCAAATGAGCTGCTCAGGTGGGCGGAGTCTCAAGCGCTCGCGCTGTAGACAAGACAGAGCATCAAGAGGGGGATTCTCTCACGAAAGAAGTTAGTTAGTAATATATTTGAACAAGTTTAAAAAGTCAATTATCTGTTTTATGTATACTAAATACATGTTTATCAGCAGATGGGGAACATTGTGGAATAAAAATAAAGACTTTTAGGTCTCATAGTGTTATATAACAGGCACAATGATTTTCAGCATGTTACAATAAATTACACTTCCACAAACACTCAGAAGTTTACTTTTTGACCAAACCACACAAGCACATTTAAATGATCTGTAATAAAACAACACGTTTAATGCTTAAACTTTAGAGAAACAGATCAAATGACATGTTTAAGTTTATTGTGATTGAACACATTCGCGTTTCTGTCAGTCTCTCACTCTCTATCTTTTAACTCCTCGTATTCATTTGAAACTTCAGAGAAACATTAAACAACATATTTATGCTTATTGTGTATGATAGTGAATACGCGTTGTTTCCTCACTCTGTCTCGTGCAGTGCATTAATCCTCATTCATATAAAACTTCAATATAAACTTCAGAGAAACATATTAAACAACATACTTGAAAGCGAACCGTCGCGTTGCTCTCTCTCTCGTTCGTTCGCTCGCTCTCTCTCACTCACTCGCTCTCTCTCTCTCTCTCTCTCTCTCTCTTTCACTAAGATAACGTTAATCCTTTAGAACGTTAATTCAACGTAGAAAGATTATTAAAACTACAAGTTATAAGATTGTAGGCTTCTGTTTGTGTTTGAGGGAATACAAACGCGTCGTGCTGTCAGTCATACTTTCTCTCGGTCGCTCGCACTCGAGCCAGCATAATGGTTGGATAGCGCAGTTAAAGGGGCGGTATCTTTATAATAAGATCCCTTACCTACGTCATGGGGGGAGTGAAATCCGCATGACCTATATATTCACATGCTTGCAGAGAGAGCCTTACCAAAACAAAGTTACAGGGTTGCTATTTTTCATGTTTTCTGGGTTGGTAGAAGCACTGGGGACCCGATTATAGCACTTAAACATGGAAAAAGTCTGATTTTCATGGAATGTCCCCTTTAACCCATTTTCCTGCTCACTTTGAATACCTGGATATAATCGGCTCTGATCATTGGCTGTTTTTAAACAATCAGACGATACTCGATAATGGAAAAGGCCGATACATCATTGCGTTTCTAGTTTTAACCCACAAAAGAATCTCTTTAATATCACAAATCTGTGCAGTCTTTCATCAAAAGTCAGAGATTTCAATAAACTCACATTTTTCTTCCAAATGATCCGAGCTATCCGCATTCATCTACTGTTACTATTATTTGTGTCTACTGTTACTTTCTTCTCTTAAGTGGTTCTCAAATATTTCGGTGTACCCCCCCCCCTTTCTGTACGGTGCACAGGGTTTCCACACCTTAGTTAACTTCAAATTCAAGGATTAAATATGGGGACACGTTTCAAGTTAGAGCAAGGTTATATCGTGTTACCTTTTAAGAAACATTGTTACAGTTCCCTTTCGAGGAAACTCGCGCTGCGTCACTGCGGTGACACTTTGGGGACGCTTCCAGGGGTAAGTGCGTCTGAATATGTAATCAATTCAACCAATGGTGAGGCTTAACGACAAAGACCGGGTAACGTGGGAGCCAGAAAGTATATCGCTATCTGAAACATTGCCAAAGACGGCTTTACAGGGACGCAGAAAGTATGGCAAGGGAGACGAAGCGTCTCATTCCCTTCTCAGAGAAAAAACGTTACATTCGTAACCCGAGACGTTTTGGTAAGAATCAACATTCACATACAGAAGATATAAGCATTAACAGCAAACAGTTTAGCTAGCACGTGTGATTAAAAAAAGGCAAGAAATTTTATGATATTATCCTACACTACACAGGGAATAAAATAGTTTCAAGCACTTTCAATGACCTGTATCTAGGTATGTATATTTTCAAAAACTTCCCAGAGCCTTGAATTTTTTCCCCTAGATTCACAAACTTTCAAGGACCCGTGGGAACCCGTGCATCTCTTTGCACCCCCCAAAGAAAATTTATGACATAAAATAATCTCAAACTTACAATTTGAATTCAATAAAACGTATGAAGTGAAACAATGCAATGCTGCTAATTATTAGCCTTATTGTTCTGACATTTAATTACACAGAATTTATGATAAATTATTTATATGTACAAATTTATAAAAATGTCATAAAACTGGAGCGCCTCTGGGGGCCCCGCCTCCCAGTTTTAGAACCACTGTCTTAATCAATATTAGGAGAAAACTCTGGAACAAATATATATATATATACTTACAAATCATATAGCTGTCCTGAGCTACAATTTTTTCTCTGGGAAGCAAACCATAGCTTGTCTAAGTCTTTAATCATTTAACAAAATGAGTAAATTTACAACTCTGAAACTGATCAATATCCCCTTCACTATAATACAATGATTTATTGCGGCTGTCGCTTCACAAGAGACCATAAACTCTGATCATTTGAAACACTGAACACTACATAAATCCAACACAGGGCAGTAAAACGATCAATATCACTACAGCATTACCACCCTGAGGTCTCTCTTCCGGTAGATTAAACCTCAACATTTCAAGTAGCCTAAATCCAAAATACAGCGGATTTTTACTGTAACTGGCCTATATTTAGTCATTCTGTTTCTCTCTGAAGAAGCAAAACTCATTTCTAGCCAGCATTATAAAATTGGGTAAATTGGTGCCGAAGGATAGACAGTTTCAAATTAGCATTTGGTGTCATAGATTTGCAGAACATAAACAGCTTCAAGAATCACTTTCTGAAACAACATCACTCGCAGTTGCCGTGCCAACCTACATTAAAATTACAAATTTGATTTATCGTGTTTTAAAAGAGCTAGTTTTAAAATGCAGCATTATTGCTAGAAAACAATGATGACCAATGCTTTCATTCATTTGAGAAAGAATAAATAAGACTGATAACAATATATATCAACAGTATATATACAAATATATATGTAGTCCCTTTACCCTGCCAAACATCTTAAACTTTTCAAGAAACTGTTCACACAAATACAAAAATTGTCGTATGGAGTACTTTCTATTGCTGTTACATTTACATTTATGCATTTGACAGGCACTTTTATCCAAATTGACTCACGGGGCATTTAAGATATTCAAAGTTCCCATGCAGGGGCCATTTTTAGGATGAAAGATTCATTGTAACTGCATGAAAAAGAGAGACAAATTTAATGCTTTAAAAATGTCCTCCACAGCAAAGAAAGTCATACAAGTGTGCGCTTCCCGTACAACGACCACAGTACGATCCATCATTGGAGAAACTAACTAGCTAGTCATGACTTCTTCCCGAAAACATAGTAACTGTGTTGCATATTTGTTGACCGAGCCACATTGGTTCAGCAACATAAGCTGTGTCCCAATTCACAGGCTGCAACCTTCTAACGACGTATTTTAAGACCGATTGCGTCACAGCAGAGCGACTTGAGGCTTGTAAGGCCGTCCCAATAAAAAGGATGCTTAGAATGAAGCCACAAAATGCATCCTTATTTCTCCGTGCTGTTATCCCAAGATTCATTGCGCGCCTGCAACGGCTGCATATTCTAAAATAAACAATTAAAACCTTTATTAAATAAAAGTGTGTATTTATCAAAAACATTTTTCTTGTCACTTTTTTAGTATTATAAGTTATGTTTTGTGTTAATATTATTTTTCTTATGTTGCGTATATTTCTAAGGTTGATTAATTTGATATAAGGTTGAATAGTTTAATCTACATCAACGTGTCATATTTTCTAAAATAAATTAATATTTTTCTGATTACATATTTATATGAATAAGTCAGATACATCTCCGCTGTGTCCTGCTGACAGGCGCGGTGTGCGCGTGCAGGTGATGCAAATTATGGGTCTTCCGAAGCTTAGACCGTCTCATTTCAGTTCTCTTCGCGGACTTCTGAGGCTGCCACCTTGAAAGACTGAGTGCTCACCTTTTAAGGTCGCATTCTTATAAAAGGTCGCAGCCCTTGAATTGGGACACAGCTATAGTTGATGATATCACATACATATTGGAGTAATAGCATATACTAATGCTGCGTTCCAAACTCGGATTTCGGATATTATGTCCTACGTCTTACCTCAATGCGTTCCATTTAGTCACAAATTTATTAATACATCTTACAAACTAAACTTTGTTCATGTCATTTCGTGCTGTAAAATACTTTAAAGTTTGTTTTTACATTTTCACATCACATAGCTCACTGTAATCCCACTGGAAGCATTTTGGGTGTGAGGTCATCTGACACGTCTCCCTGAGGTCGTGGTAGATCGATTTGTACAGAAGGCAAATATTTGACTTCGAGTGCCGTTCCAGACGTTAACTTCCAGGTTTGAGGTGGGGAACATCCAAAGTCCAAATTGTCTGGAATGCAGCATCTTTTTCCACACAAGATCGAATTAAAGGCGGGGTGCATGATTTTTGAAAAACACTTTGGAAAAGGATTGCGTATGTGTGGGGCGGGTCTATTAAAAGAAGGTCCAGATTCTATTGGGGTAGGGGCGTGTTTGTTTAAGTGATTTGAAATATCAACATTGGCTTTCAGAGATCATGCACCCCGCCTTTAATTCAAATAATTGCTAAATAACGAACAATACATCTAATAACAACTTTTTTCTATTTTTGTTTTCTATTGTTTTGCTTTATTTCCTGATGTTTCATTTAATCGCATTTTCTTCTTACATCACTTCTGGGTGCCCTCAGCATCCTCGAGCACTTACGCACATGCACAGTTTTTAAAAGCAGCGCTTTAATTCTTTTAACAAATTAAAAGACGTAAATCTGAATTTGTATATTAGGAATTATGTATTTTAACAGTAAAGCGTTACTTGCTTATTTTACTCAAAAGCATGATCTGTATAAGTCTACACGCCATACAAACACAGAGTTATGCTTTTTACTACAGCTCGAAGTTCAAACCAGTTTGCATATGTTCGTTGCAATGATGAAAACACCCGAATCGTTTAACGATGCTGAAACGATAAAACTTGCGACCAAAGATGCTTTTTGGAAACACACCCCAGATCTGAAATACCTTAGTAAATAAGTAAATAATGACAGATGTAACATTTTGGGAGAACCCGCTCAGACTTCCTCAACGAAGAAGATTTTACTTTTATGAGTTGAAGTAATTCCCAAGGATTTACCTTTTCTGTTGGGAGAAGCCCAGGAGAAGATCCGTCTGAACAAGCAGCAGTTAAGTAAGACTTTTCGGGAAAGGCCGTGGTCCTTTTGGAAGTGAGATAAATCCTCATTCCACTGTGTCCTCTTGACCGGGGTGGACATGGTCACAAAAAACTGTTCAACGTACCTGGTGTTAATACGACAGAAGGTCAATTCACCTTCAATATTACTGTATGTCTTTACTACATCTCAGAAAGCATTCAATCACACTGAGCTAGGGATGATTTAGTTTTTCTTCTCCCTTGTGGGCTCAGACTAAATAAAATATGACTGTTCAGCCTTTGAAACGTCTGCTCTAATAACCAATCAAAAGTGCAATATAATTGCAAGAAAAATTTCCAAAGATAAAATGCCATGAAAATAAGTTGTTACCCTTCATAGTATGTTCACCAACTTGTGAGAATTTGTCAATGGAGGAATTTTGTAACTCTACACACAAAAATGACTAAAAACTACAAAAAGCAAAGACCACCATTCTAGTACCTAAACTACAAAATCTTCATATATATCCATCTGTGCAAAGACAAACAAGACTAAGAGTCCTAAACTCTCTCTCTTCCAGTTAATGTACACTATATTCTTACCTTGTGAGCTTAAGAGAGCTGCTGAACCTTCCCCTGTTGCAACCCAAAGATGCTCAGGTTTCACCCTACCGATCGCTTTCTCTTATTTCGCGCGAGGGAAGAAAAAGGGGATGAAGAGATACGCCCTGTGATCAGACTGTCTGCTGGTGGGTTCAACCCTTTACCCGCCCCTCTCTCACTATAGGGAACACGTCTAGAGAAACATCATCAGCATCAGCACCTGAGAGCATCCAATCAGAGAGAAGCATGGTCATTCATGTCAGTGATGGACGCTTCACTCACAGGACCCGGGGCTGAAGTATGCATCTCTGTGGAGGAACGCAGAAATATTCTCAACCTTCACCGTCTTCTCCTTCACACACATGCATGCAGAACAAATGTTGGATCGTAGACAGATTATCCCGCTGGTCTGTGATATATTTAGCAACGTTCAGACCCCCCTACACCACCTCCTATAAAATCACCCAGCATGCTGCACTTGCACGAATCAACAGGGCCGACTGTACTGGGAACACTCGCACGCTGCACACGCCTGATCCTGTTAGGGGATGGATTGAGTTTCAGCTTTTAAAATAATGACTACATTTAAAAGCACACCAAGGTGTACAATTAAGCTTAAGGAAAGTGTTTATGTTGGAACTACTGTAGTATTGCTCAGTGGTAAAGCATAGCATTAGCGGTGCAAAAGATTGTAGGTTCGATCCAAAAAGAGAACACACTGATAAAATGTATACTTTTTTGGTCTTTTAAGGGTTAAAAAACTCAATGTACACATTGCACCGACAAAATGACCTTGTTTTAAATTCACACCAGCTTGAAGTTTGTCCTCCGCGTGAAATGACCTAAACTCACACAGTGTGGTTCTCACATTCACAGGTGCATTCGAAAGATTGATCTATTAGCCTACAGAGACGAAGCAACCAGAGGTTCAGAGCGTCACAACATTATTATTTTCTTCTCGCTGCGCCGTTGCTATTTTGGGCTTATGTGAATGCTGATTAATCACGCGGACTACTAACAACAAATACATAACGTGAACACATTTAATGAACACAAGACACTGGCTGGAACTCTCTTTCTCTGGGTTTGTGTCATTATGGGACAGGGATTAGACTAGTCCTAGACTAAAATAAATGTAAGAGCTGTCCAAACTGAAAACAACTTGCACTGTTATATCTTAAAATACATCAGTGCCCTTTGTTTTGTTTCAAAATGCACACAAGAAATGTTATTAGTGAGGCATGTTTGTTAAAAATAGTTCTATTTCCTAATTAAACTAAAGCCTAGTCCTGACTTAAGCTAATCCCTGTCTGGGAAACCGCCCCTATTTAGTTTTGACACACTAGTAGTATGCTACATAAAAAACTCACCATTTATGACATTTCACTTGGAGATTGACATAAAAACGCTGCTTACCGAAGCAGCACTGCTCTCTATATAGAAACCAATATTGATCTCAAGATGAAATCAACCCTCTTCTAGAGAAATCAATAGAGAGCACATAACCATGTATGTGCTATTACACACAGAAACACTGAAGTCTAGTTAATGTTTTAGTCTCTGCTATAAATGCATTTTGCAAACACTTTTTAGTAATTTTGAGCCCAAGCAAGCATATAAAACGATATCGAATTTTTATACATTAAATATATTTAACATATGAGGCAACAAAAATCGTTACATAGTTAAAAGATTTGTCCATTTTCTTAAAAAAAAAAAAATCTAAGTAATTTACTCACCACAATGTCATCCAAAATGTTGATGTCTTTCTTTGTTGAGTTGAGAAGAAATGATGTTTTTTGAGGAAAACATTCCAGGATTTTTCTCATTTTAATGGACTTTAATGGACCCCAACACTTAACACTTAACTCAACACTTAACAGAGTTTCAAACGACTCTAAACGATCACAAACGAGGCATAAGGGTCTTATCTTGACAAGAAAAATAAAAAATATACACTTTTAAACCACAACTTCTCGTCTATCTCCGGCTGTGTGACGAGCCAACGCGACGTCACGTAATTGCGTAATGTCATGGAAAGGTCACGTGTTACATATATGAAACGCACATTTGCGGATCATTTTGAACAATAAACTGACACAAAGACATTAATTAGTATCATTCCACATACAACAACGTCGGAACGGTTCTCTTTCTCCACACTTTCGATACGTCATCCGTGACCTCTTGACGTGATGACGTATTACGCGAGGTCGCGCTGGCGCATCACAGGACCGATAGAGGAGAAGTTGTGGTTTAAAGGTGAATTTTTTTTTCTTGCCAAAAATGACAATCGTTTCACTGGATGGGACCCTTGTGCCTCGTTTGGGATCGTTAAGAGTCCTTTGAAACTCCGCCGAAAAAAACCGTTAAGTGTTGAGTTAAGTGTTAAGTGTTGGTGTCCATTAAAGTCCACCAAAACGAGAAAAATCCTGGAATGTTTTCCTCAAAAACGTGGTTTCTTCTCGGCTGAACGGGGAGGGACATCGGCATTTTGGATGACATGGTGGTGAGTAAATTATCTGGATTTTTTTTTTAAAAAAAAGTGGACTAATCCTTTAATTCATTGGTTAATATTAAAGCTAATTCAAGCTAATATAAAACAGGCAAAATCTGAACAACCTATTGCCGAGAATGGATTATCAAGTAAGTAACTGGGTTGATCTTTTTCACATTATCTAGGTTGAAAGAAGCACTGGGGTCCCATTTATCGCACTTAAACATGAAAAAAAGTCTTAATTTTCACGCAATGACTCCTTTAAGAAAGTTGGGTTCACAAATTTTCCAATTTTGCATTTAAAAGACGTCTAATAGCCATCCAAAAACAGACATCTCGGCTTAAACAAGACAAAATTTGTAAAAAAATTTGTGAAAAATGTATAGACATTTAGCTTAATAGACGTCATAGCCCAAAAATAAGTTATAATGAAATTGAAATTAAAAATTGTGTTTTTTTTTACAAATGATTTATCTGTGAGCTTATTTATTTAAAAAAAAAAAACAATTCATGTGCCCTCATAATCTTTAATTAAAAACGCAAATCTCCTCCCTTCCTCAAAATGATTTCTATTTACTTCCGATCACGAGGAATGGTGTGAGGGCTAGGCCCGGGAAAGGATTGTGGTGATTAGCAAATAGCAACAGGACCCAAATTCCAACAATCCAATTAATTCTCGATGGACAAATTCAAGTCCAGCTTCCAGCTTTCACTTCGATATATGTCATGATGGGTAAAATAAGACAATCGCTACTTCCGTTTCATTTGTGACTTTAAATAATATACTGTAAATAAATAAAACCAAACACCTTGTAGTCACTGTTGACTTTGCCTAAATGATGGAATATCATACATCTTGTGAGTTTGTTGGCTTAAACGACATGTAATCAAATTGTAGTGACTTCTGTACTGAGTGACCCACATTCACTATGTAGGTCACTCACTACACATCAGTCAACTGAGACCCTTCACAGATTTTAAAATCATTGCATTTGATTGCACAAAATGACATCAAAGTTATTATGGGGTATTTGTTACTATTTGCAGAATGGATAATTCATATGATGTAAATTGTAAGAAACGTATTTAAGAAATCATCCATCAATATCCACATCAACCACTTGACGTCAGGGGAATTGTACAAATTCATATCAGTTAGCCACCTCACACTTTAGTACATCTTCAGAAAGAGAAGTTATTAGACCAGCACAGTTGTTTATATTCCTGTTTATTTAACTCTAAAAAAAGCTTCCTAAGCAAAAAGAAAAAAATGAATGTTATGTATTCTGCTGAATCTGTGGTACTGCCGAGTGCAAAGTTACATGCACAGCTTTGACCTAATTTCCCACGGCCACATAACTCACTGTAGCTGTGAATCAGTGGGAATCTCATCTCTATAGGTCAAAAACACAAAGTCTGGCAGGTGATGTAGTGTATGTGATTGTGACCTCAGCAGGTCTACACAGTGGACTGTGAGAGGCAAAGTAACCCGACCCCATAAAAACAGCCGTGTATAGTGCTTAAACTCCTGAGGCATGTAAAATCCTCTCTGGACTAAAGGCATGCTGTTACAGACAGACGGCTTAATGCGGTGTTAAAGCATCATCAGGTTCAAGTCTTTATGCTTTAATGGTCGTAATGGACTTATAGAGAGATTAACTTTGCGCAAATGACCTAAAGCAAGTTTAAAGTGTGAAGTGGGCCGGTCCCAACTGATAAAGAGCAATTCTGTGCTTGGAAATGATCACTGCTCTTATAAAACGCTGGTACACAGCAAATTTAGCAGAGTTAAAATCACGGTGTTAATGAAAATATAAAGAGTTCAGAGTTAATTTAACACTGGATATTTTATTTTACTCTATGAAAATAAAGAGTTGGTGTCAAAACAGAGTGTTACCACTTTTAAAAAAAATCAACTCCTACAGTGTTTTGTTAGTGGATTTGTTAACTCCTAGGGTGTTAAATAGAGAAGACCTCCCACTTTTTACAGCACACGCTGAACCGTGTTTTGGGATGATGCAGTTCAAGCAGATGATCATCTTTTCCACTGTAAATGGTAAGTAAAAGTTCAATAAATACAATTTTGATCAATAACATTTGAGAGTTGTGAGGTGTTATGTTTTATATTGCTGTTAGTATCAAGTTTAACATTAAGAGTCATGTGTTATTGTCATGAATGCGGCAGTTAAGTTTAGATCTTAGCCTCAGATGGAGCAATTCATACTCATCATGCTTGGGAAGGTTCTTTTGTTGTTTTTTGCTTTATATGATGTTTTAGTTTTAAAAAATATATTTTTAAATCCGTTAATGTGTGCAGGAGATTTGCTTTGGGTGCTTTGGAGGAGCACAGAAATAGGCCTACATGAAAATTTCTTCAGACGAAGAGCAACTTCATAACAAAGTGAGTATTTTGTATAAATGTATAACTGATTTCAAAGTATTTTGTAATTTGTTCTGTATGTATATTCTGTAATGTATTCTGTAAATATTAGTTTCTGTGGTGTTATACTTAGTTATTAGTTGTTTTTTAATAATGCATTTTTTCCTTTTATTTTTGTTTTATTAACAGAAAAGTTCAATATCCAGTCTGAAGGTCTGACCGGGGATCATATCACCTCCTTACAGCTACTGGTTCATCATGTTATTATGTGAAAACCAACATGGCTTTTGGATTGGAATGAAGTCAAACGTGTTTGTATGAACTGAAGCATCCCATAAACTGTGTTTATAAATATTTGTACTTTTGTTATACATTGGGAATGTGATGTTAATGTATGTTAATTTTTAATTAACACTGATACATTGAGGACAAATTTTCTGCCATAAATGTTCATCAGATGACATTTTAAGAAAATCCATATCGTTTTTATGATGAGAATGACTGCTGTATTGTTACATTTTAAAAAACTTTTTGAAAATAAAGATTTTTGTCCCAAAAGTACCGTAATATGTTGCCGTCTTTACATTTACCATATTAACACCATAGTATTAAAAATATAACACTGCATTGGAGTTAACAAATTACACCAAGGGAGTTAACAAATTATACTGATGGAGTTAATTTTTAACAAATAAAAAATATTTAACACCGATTAGTGTAAATTAAAAGTTAGATTTTTAACTCTTCATAGAGTCAATGCTAACACTTTTAAAGAGTCAATGTGCTAACACTTTCAAAAGTGTTGAAATAACTCTATTGGGAGTGGACCCCATGAGACACTTTTAAAGTGTTGAAATTAACTCTGAGGTTCCAGATTTTGCTGTGTACCTTCTCTGTCTTTCCTTGAAAAGACATCTGCCCCGTCTCTCTTATTAGACAAAAACCTAAGCAAAGGTTTTGACTATCTGCATTGAACTTGCTATATGCTGAAAGCAGAAAAAGCATCAGATCAGACATCAAAAGTGACTGGTAAAATTATGGATATTTTGTTTAGCAACTCTAGTAGCTAAGCTAAATCCTTGAAACCTCTAAACTACTCAATCTTATGCTTCAATGTCAGAAAACATGGTTTCCTGCACGATCCATCAAACCACTCCAATTGGATCTGAACGCAGCAGCTTGGCTCATCTTGCAGGATTCATGTAACATCGCTCTTCTTCTCTCTCCACTGGCTATTGAAGCACGGGTCAGGTATAAGCAGGGGTTAAATTGGGATTTGTTATGTGGGGGGGCTCTGCAGGGAGGGTACTTTAAGGGGTAACATGTTTAATACTGATGACAGCAAAGCCACTGGTGTGTTTTAATGACATTCTGGACCTCTGATAGGATTTGATAAGTTTCAACTTTAAATCTGTGCCAGAGATTGACCACAAATATTTTATAAAGAGTGTCTGAATTTTAAATTATGCAAATCTATGAGTTTGACACCCTATATCCATTTGTTGCACATGTCATTATGCACAATTGATCAAACTTTAAATGAAGTCAAAGGAATCAACCTCCTTGAATAATTCTATATGCATAAAATAGGCTACACAAAAAGATTAAATTAACAAGAAAAGGTACAACACACAGTACTGTATCATCAACATGTCTAATAAATTAGCAATAGAGATTCCCTATGCTGGTCAGCAGCTAAAACAATCGTAAGGTTTGATCTGTGTAATCAAAATACATAAATGTATTAAACTATACAATGAGTTATATGCAGTGTTATCCAGTTAACATACTGTAATTAGATGAGTGACATACATACTTTAGTCCTTAACACGTTTTTCGCTCGAGTTGCATAACTTGCGCGAAGACGCGTTTAAAGCGCGTGTTTCCAATTTGCGTCATTTGCATCGCCCCGTGCGAGGACGCGTCTGATTGCGTCTTTGCACTGACTTTGTATGTAATCTACTCGCGCAAATCGTTGAACTATGCCCCATAATGAATGGAAACACATTATTCCCTTCGCGTCAGTGCACACGCACCAGGGCAGCGAGTACACACGCACAAGCGCAGCGGGTACACTGGCACGAGCAGAGCGAGACCTTCAGCCTATGTGCCGGAGCTTAGCCCCGGACGGCCCCGGCCCAATTTAAACCCTGGGTATAAGTCACTAATGCTCATCTACAGAACTTTCAGTGGTACTGCACCAACATACTTTCACACTTTCACCCCACACTTTCACTTTTCACACCCATCCAGAATGTTACGTGTCAAAAATGAGAGGCGCCTTGTCATCATACCTTTACAAAAGGGAACTAAATCACGATCCCGCTCTTTTTCCTTTACTAATCCCTGCTGGTGGAATGACCTTCCTATATGAGTTCGGTCAGCCATCTCCAGCAACATTCAAAAAAACAATTAAAAACTAATTGCTTCCAAAAATACTTGACAAATTGATAATGACTTCAGACACACCTCTTCTATCTAAAAAAATAACTAACTGTCTTTATTTCTCAACAGGTACTGCTTCGGTAACTTGGTATAAGCACTTCTAGTATTACTGCCTCCGTATGACAAATGGCTTTATTGTTTCTTATTCTTTATAAGTCGCTTTGGATAAAACATCTACTAAATGACTAAATGTAAATGTAATGGTCTCAAGTTGTTACTGGGGCAGTACCTTTTAAAAAGGTCCTAATAGGGGAGACCGGGGTTGGTTGTCACAATTTTTACTTGTGCATGAATTGCTCATCTTCAAAAAATCTTTCAGCAGTAATTCCTACATGAAATGAAAACTTGGGGTCTTGGCTTTAGATGTGTATACTTTTTACTTTTATAATGTATTGTAACCAGGAAGTAATTAACCATCAAAGACACTCTGACACAATGTGACAACCAACCCCATCACAGGGTATGAGGTTGGTTGTCCCTATATAGGGCCCTATAAAATCCGTTTTATTTTTTCCCAAATTCCGTTTTATTTTTTCCCAAATTCCGTTTTCTCCGTTTTAATTTTTGCAAATTCCGTTTTATCCGTTTTAATTTTTGGCAATTATATTTTTTACCCTTTACTTTTATTTTAGTCATAAAAAGAGTGTGCCTTTAATGTTAATGATTAAAATGTAAATGAGTTGGGGGAAAAACTGGATAACAGGATTACTTAATGACTATAAAAGATGCATTTACACACGCACACGCACATACACACGCACACACACAACTCAATTCAATGCATTGTTTTTTACTGTTGTTGCAGGAGGCTACAACAAGGTGTCAACGCAGTGGTGCCTTCAGAAGTGCCTTAAACACATCAATCCAGCGGAACGCGATCCATATTTTATACACAATCGCTTGAAATGCATATAACTTTACAAACATACAAAGGATAGTGATCTGACTTAGGACAGCATGAGCACGCAGCTCTTTGCACATGCGAGCGAAAGAGAGACAGAGAGCGGCGCCATGATGCAGATGATTATATTTTAAATGCGAGGGATAGTTAGTTTGCCTCAGCTCGCTTGAAATGCATAAAACTGAACAAATACATGAGGATTTGTGTTCGCACTTCGGACAGATGCGTGAGCGCGTGACCGTGAGAGGTACAGTGAGACAGACATGGATGAGAGAGTGCATGTATCTTTGCGCTCACCGTGAACAGAGTGTTGACTAAACTTCCAAAATAACAGTTCTCCGGTCACATAAAAGTCATGTGAGACCTGCTCGGAACTAAGTGCTTAGCGTCGAATTTCTTAATTTTTTCGCTGACGAAAGCAGAGTCGTGGAGAGCCGCGTCGCCAAGGTTTCAGTGTTTTGGAGGAGGTCTGAAATGACGGGAGGGGGCGTGTCGCCCAGATTTACTTCCCCCGGTCTGCATCTCCCCCAGACATACGTTCGTCTCCCACACAAAAACATAATTTTATTCAAAATATGTAAAATTCCGCAAAATTCCGCGTTAATACTAGATTCCGTGTTAATTAGCCAATTCAGCGATTCCGTCCGCGATTCCGTGATCGCGGAAATTATAGGGCCCTACCTATAGACGTTCAATAGGATTTCAGTGATAAATTGTGTAACTTTTTAGTTTTTTAAGCTAGAAACTGCAAATACGTTTTAATATGAATACCACCCCTATGATAGTTGTCATCAATGCCCATTATTTTTAAAGGGGCCATGGCATGAAAATCTGACTTTTTCCATGTTTAAGTGCTATAATGGGGCCCCAGTGTTTCTATCAACCTAGAAAATGTGAAAAAGATCAACCCAGTAACTTAGTTTTGGTAAACCATTCTCTACAAGCACATGAAAAAATAGGTTGTTGAAATTTGGCTCTCCTTATGATGTTATAAGGAGCTATTGTTATAATAATACCGCCCCTTAATCTGCACTATCCAACCACAGCACAGCCATTTAGTGCAGAGAAAAGCACAATTGAGTTTTAATTGCAACAAACCACCATCATTGTGATCAGTGTTTGAATTTCATCTGCTCATTTGCAGTGGCAATTTTAACACTTTATAATAAATTATTTATATGGTATTTTGAGCTAAACCTTCACATATGTGCTCTGGGGACACCAAAGATTTATTTGACATCTTAAAAAAGTATTGTGCCATGGCCCCTTTAAACAATGGGATTAAAGTGGGTGATCAGTTACCTGAATTGTCTACTGTGTTGAGAAATAAAATGAAATAAATTTTAGTGTTAAAACCTCTTTATTTAATGCTTTATTTATTTTATTTTAACAGCAAACAAAAACAAACAAACAGACCAATAGTCTGAAAAGGTCTACATCTCCACATGTGACAACCAACCCCGCAAGCTATGAGACAACCATCCCCAACTGACTTCTTGACAAACATGCTAAGCTATCTGCCACACGGCTTTAACTTGATAACTAAAAGATGACTCAAAATAAAGCTACTACTTATGGCTTTTTATAATGAGTGTTTTGTTTTTGAATTACTAATATCCTACAAGATCTCAACACAAAAACAACACCAACATGAAAATTTACTCTGACCCATAAAAAGAAAAAAATTGTCTCCTAACCTCAATGTTTTGTGTCTGCTCAGCAAAATTACAAGTGCAAATGAGTAAGCTATTAAAGGCTAACAAATTGATATCAAAATTGTTCCACAGCGCCATGTAGTATGTCTGGAATAAGCAGTGTGACAACCAACCCGTGAGACAACCAGCCCCGGTCTCCCCTACTATTCAGGTACAGATATGTATGTATTTGGTACTAATATGTACCTTTTGGTAATAATATGAACTCTTTAGATGCAAAGAAATACTTTTTAAAAGGGTACAGCCCTGGGGACAGCTTGGGACTATTTGTGACCATTTAATCTGACAGTGTAGAGACTGTAGAGTTACAATATGTGTAATCAATCTCAAATATTATGACTTGCATTAATTATTATTTTTATATTTTATTAATAAAACGAAATAAACAAGGGTTAAAGGCGGAGTCCATGATGTTTGAAAGCCAATGTTGATATTTGAAATCACCTAAACAAACACGCCCCTACCCCAATAGAATCTGGACCTTCTGTTGATAGACCCGCCCCACACATACGCAACCCGGCATTTGATTTGATTTGATTGGCTATAAGTGTGTTTTGGTAGTCGGCCCGTCTCCTTTTCCAAACCGTTTTTCAAACGTCGTGGACTCCGCCTTTAAGTATAGCTTACTTGTGTTGTAAACATAATCCAACAAATGATGTAGCTTTGCAGTTCAGCCACTAGATGTCACAGTTGTATATCAGTGAAAATGTAATAGACGTCTATGCTGTCAGAAAAAAAAGGTACAAAATCTTTTCCTGTTCCTTTTCTGTCACTGGGGAGGTGCCCTAAGGTTCAGTTTTGTACCTTTACAGGTATAATAAACATAATACAATGTTGTACCTTTTTGTACCTACTGTACCTTAAGGACCTATTGTGTACCTTTAAAAGTAGGCTACAGTTAAATGATTTGTACCACTAACAATAACTGGTACAAAATCGGTCCTTAAAGATACACAATATAGGCCTTCAGGTATAAAATTGTTCCTAAAAAGGTACAACATATTAATGTGTTGTATACCCATAAAGGTACAAAAGTTAACCTATGTGGATACCACCCCAAGATAAAAGGTGCAGTTTTGTACCTCTTTTTTTTTGACAGTGTAGCCATAAAATAAATGAAATAAAATAAATGAATAAAACCAAACACCTTGTAGACACTGTTGACTTTGCTTACATGATGGACTATCACACATCTTGCAAGTTATTTTGGCAAAGACAAAGTGGGTTCGGGTCTATAGTTAATCTAGACTGTGAACGATGCCTATTGCTTGCTGGGTTCGGATGGTGATTCTGATAGATGATAGATCAGGCCAGCTGCAATGGATAAAACAATCTGGAGGGCTAATACGTTTTATTTTATTTTACTTTGTTTATATGTTTTATCGTTGTTTGAAATGTAAACATACATAAAGAAGACAAAATAATATAAAAAATATGAAATAAATAAATATTCAAATTGAGGCTATATATTAGTAGAATGTGCTTTGGCGGGCAACTCACAGACTCCGTGCGGGCAACCTGGTGCCCGCGGGCACTATGTTGGGGACAACTGTGATAGATTCTGATAGTTGTAAATAGTTAGGTGGGAATGCAGATAAAGCAGGTTAACTGTTGCAGCACCTAGGGCTGCACGATAACTGGACAAATAATGATCACGGTTATTTTGCTCAAGCTTTTGATCACGGTTAAAAATCTGAATAATTCTTTTAGTGAAGAACTTCTATTCACTTCAGTGTTTTTATTACATTTTACAGCCATGTTTATAATAAATTAGAATAAAACTGGAATAAAAACAAAACATTTGTAGAATAAAAATAGTTTTTGCTAAAGTATGATATGCCTTAATGTGGCAAACCTTTTTTTAACCCCTTGCTGGTGTGTGGTGACCGTTCTGGCGCAAAATGGCTGCCGTCACATCATTCAGGTGAATACTGCACATTGCCCAGGGGAAAAGGAGTACACATCCATAGTGTAGTTAAAGTGCGTTATTTTCGCACACTAATTTTGTACTTAAGAAGTACTAAAGATGAATTTTTAGTATATTAAGATGTTTTTAAGAGCATCTAAGTGTACTTCACTGTGCTATTTTGAGACACCATAAATATGAACTAAAATGTGCTAAAAATATATTTAAAACCGCTTGTAGTAAACTTGAACCCATCTTTGTATGAAAGTTGAGTTCAAGTTTAAAACAAGTGTTAACTAAATACATTTTTGTAATACAGAGATAGTATGTTAAAAGTGTATTTTAGTTCATATTCATGGTGTCTCAAAATAGCACAGCGAAGCACACCCAGATAATCCCAAGAACATTTCAAGAAGTATTAATGATGAATTTTTTGGTATATTAAGTACAAAATTAGTGTGCGAAAATAAAGCACTTTAAGTACACTATGGAAGTGTACTACTTTTTCACCTGGGAGGTGATGGTTGAGAAGAATCCCCTCTTCATATGTAAAGCGCTTCGAGTGATGTAACAAAATATTAATATTATCATTCATTCTGCTAATTTATAGACAAAAAGCACTTCTTCATTGCCTATTTTGTCCAAATATTGATTCAAACTATTAACCCAAAAATCTATCTTGACTAATGTTGCTAAAACATACACAATCATCAAAATTCAAGGCCAAGTCTATAAAAAGTTTGTACTCAAATGTTTGTTTGCTTGCTTTTATAGATTGTATTAAATATAATTATGTATAAATACATTGTCATTATTCATTTATTACTCATTTACTTTCTTTATATAGCTCATGCTACTTAAGTACACAATGTTTAATCTTGAAGATTAAGGGCACATGTGATCTGATGAAAGACAGAAATGAAATAAAAATCAGTTCTGCTCTAATATATTCAGATGATAAGAGAATTGCATCAGTGACCGTGTTTGATGTGTGACTTCATGTTTGCACGCCTGTCTTTAGGTTCTGTCATATCTTTGATCTTACAATAGTCAGCTGTAGAGTTATGAACTAAATCATCATCAACTCTGAGGACAATAGATATGAAGATAAGATAACTTGGCCTCATAGAAGAAATACATCTTGTGTAGCTCAGTTAACATTGCGTTAGCAGTGCAAAACGTCATGGGTTCAATCCCAGGATGCTAAAAATGTATTTCTTGTAATGCACTGTTGTGCATAAATGTAATGTAATCCTGTGATTAGTATCTAAGGATCAATAATATTGACATGTACATTGGATGACCAAGGCGCCATTTGAGTGTAGCTGATGTGAATACGGTGCTTTTATTGGGCCATTTTGATTTACTTTATTGCCTCAATATTTAGACCACATGTAAGGGTTTGGGTTGCATGTGATAAATTGCAGGTCACAATCCCAAAGAAAGGCAAATAGCGATACCAAGTTCAGCTGCTTCACGCTCATCATTCATTTAAATCACAATGCAGGAATGCTGAAGTAAATGCACAAGGAGCCATGACACCTGAGTAAGCAAAGAAACTGTGAATTTGTGGCATATACAAGCCTGGGGGCCGAATCTAAACACGAAACCGTGTCCATTTCACTTTTGGCCCCAGGCATTTGTAAACAAACGCCTTCTGTTCGGTCTTCCCAGTGAGTTAATTCCTGACTCGTGCTCTCTTCCCTCGCCGCTCACGCCTGGCCTCGCTCCGACGGCAGGCGGCCATCCTGGCAGCTGCTAAGCACTCCAGCTCCCGATGGGAAAAACACAAATTGGCTCCGCAGCAAACAAAACCTGGTGGATAGAGCTCGAGGGACCAACGGGAAGTGCTCGTGGCAACTAATCCATGATTTTTCAAGAGCGTGAAGATGACGAATATATAGAAGCTTGAGGCAGCAAAAATCTATTTGGATGGGTAATCCAAGACTTTGGAAGGAATTCCAGAATTAAACTTAGTGATGTGGTGTTTAATTAATTTCATTTCTCGGGAGATTTGACGGAGTTCTCGGTTTTTCCATTTATGTAAGCTCTATGAGAGAAATATACAAATGAAAAAATTGTTGAAATAAATTAGTTTGGAGCTATAAACTTAATGTAGGCTCATTTGAGATAATCTGGTTTGGCATAAATTTGAAAAGGCTCATATTTAATTATTCAATATTTACTTTATACTGCAGACATGACATGGTTAATCTGAGTTCAGTTGACATTGTTGAGATCTCCTCTGAAGAAATTTGTGAGATTTATTGGTCTTTTCCGGAGAAAACTTAAGCAATTAAACATTTGCTTTCCATTTCATTGGTGTCTTGGAAAATAACATAGATTTTACAGAGATTTATGTTTTCATATAAATAACTTAATGCAATGGTCTGGAATGCTTTATTTTAATTGGCTAGTGGTTTGTATACCATATACCTATTATCAGAGTCGTATAATAATAGAGTTACGACACTCACATAGACGTCCGTTGTAAGAATGGAATGCGGAAGTAACAGCGTTTCATGTAGTGACCGGTAGTGACGCATAGTTCCAAACGCAGCACTGAAGCCCATTCATTTCAATGGCACCTGCTGGTAAATCGATGAAATTACCGTTTCTCTTTACATTTTCGAACATTTCATTAATATAGTCAACAGTGATATTTTATGAACTCTGCTGTAGGTAATGATTATCGTTAATAATAACTAGTAAAATTTTTATATTTTAATGAGTTGTGTATAATGTATGAATAATATAGATTTAATGGTTTAATATTTTATTACTGGTGGCCGTCTACTTTATACTTATCTTTTTTATATATTACGAGTAACACTAGGGGGCAACAGCGACAAGCTACCTTATAAGAAAGTCACACTGCTTCACAATGCTGCTATGTGTTTCATTGTGTTTGGTAAGTAATACGAGTGATGTATCCTCGAAATTCATGTATGATTATATTAACATTTAATGTGTACTATAAATACAATGAAATATGAATTTAGTGTGTTTCTGTTATGCTTCACTGTTACAAATAACCGCGTTGGCGATCTTTTTTGTGATTTTAACATAGTAAAAGTGTAGGAATTATGTTTTTAGCAGATTGATAGCCATTTATATAGCCATATTTTGCTACAAAAATAAAAGATAAACTGTGTTGCTGTAGTTGGTATAGATAACCACAGTTATCTTTGGGTCACAATTAACTGTTTATCTTTATTAACTGATTTACTGTATTTCCATCACTCCCTAGTAAAAATAAACGCTATAAACATAGTAAGTATAGTGATCAATTCCCATTAAAAAGTAAAATTTACATAAAATAGCTGAAAACCTATGCAAACAGATTGACAGCACTGCTTGGTTTGGAACTGTAGAACTTTACATGAATCACGTGACCGCGCGGCAGCAAGATCAAAGCATTTCGTAACTCTGTTATTATAAGACTCTTTATCTGATTGGTTGAGAAATGTTCCATGGTTGTTGATAATTTTTCTGTTAATAGCACACCTATGAAATGTTTTAAAGGAAAACACCACCGTTTTCAATATTTTACTATGTTCTTACCACAACTTAATACAAAATAACACCTATCTTTTTTCAATGTGTGCACATTTAGCCTAGTCCAATTAAATCCTTAGGATCCAAACAGGGATGAATTCAGAAGCCACCAAACACTTCCATGTTCTCCCCACCTAAGATCTGCCACATAAGCAGTCACACAAGCAAGTATGGTGGCACAAAATAAAACGTGGCGATTTTTAAGCAGATAAACAATGAGAACTATGTTGTATGGCGGAAGAGCACTTAGTTTGCAGCACTTAGACATCGGAGCGCAGTAAAATCATCACTCCTTACTCTCCCTCTCACTCAAACTTACGTCAATAATACGGCGCCTGATGCTGCAACCTAAATGCTGTTCCGCCATCTATTTTTTCCGCTTTAAAAATCACCACGTTTTATTTTGTGCCATCATACTTACTCATGTAACTACTCATGTTACAGTCTTTAAATAGGGAAAACATGGAAGTGTTTGGTGGCTTCTAAATGCATCCCTAAATGCTTACACATTCACAACGCCCTGTACAAAGATTGGGTGCACACATTGAAAAAAGATAGGTATGTATACATTTGTCTAAATTAGTAAAATATTGAAAAACTGTGGTGTTTTCCTTTAAAACAGGGGTCCCCAAATTTGTTCCTGGGGGGCCGGTGTCCTGCAAAGTATAGCTCCAACTTTCCTCAGCACACCTGCCTGGAAGTTTCTAGTATGCTTAATGAGACCTTAATGCGCTGTTTCAGGTGTGTTTGATTAGGGTTGGAGCCAAACTCTGCAGAGACACCAGCCCTCCAGGAGCAGGATTGGTGAACCCTGCTTTAAAATAACCACCAGAGCAATGTTTGTGGTAACCGTGGTATAAGTGAAAAAAATAATTGACTCCGGTCATTTGAATTATTTTAAAATAATACACACCCATTACCACCTTGGGTGTGCATTATTTTCAAATAATTCAACGCCCCATCATCAATTATTCCTTACATAACTGCCTGAAATTAATAACACAGCCTCATCCAGGAACTGGATGTCATCTTGACAGATGAGGTTACATAAAACATATGAGATTTTATTTACAAAAAATTAAACCAAATGCATGATCGTCTTTATTAAACTTTAAGCTGTAGCTGTCTTTAAGAATCGGCTAAAAACCCATCTCTTCCGCCATTACCTCACTTCCTAACAGTGTTGGGGAAAGTTACTTTTAAAAGTAATGCATTACAAGATTAAGTTACTCCCCAAAAAAGTAACTAATTGGGTTACTTTTCATGGAAAGTAATGCTTACGTTACTTTTAAGTTACTTTTGCGTTACTTTATCTTACTTGGCTGAGGCTTGATCTCCTTCAGGCCTTGCAGGTGTTTTTATGATCGCAAAAATGTCATCTCCGCTTTTGACTCAAACAGTTCCCGCTCAGGTGCAAAGAGTGCGTAATTTTATGTTAATATGTATAGTTTAATTCATTACATTATTTTATTTTTAAATTGAATTAATTAAACTGAAAAGTAACTCGCATTACTTTTTTAAAACTGAAAAAGAAACTGAAATATTAATGTGTTATAAAGTAATGCATTCATTTACTCGTTACTTCAAAAAAGTAATATTATTAAGTAATGCACGTTACTTGTAATGCGTTACCCCAACACTGCTTCCTAATATAGCACTTACTATCTTTCTCTATTTTTTCTTTATTTGTACTTTCTTAAACCAACCAACCCACATTGGCAATGTATACTGTGTTGGACTTGATGAGACTACTTCCAGGGCACTTATGTATTGCTGTTCTTGTGTTGCTATAATTGCTTCTATTGCTTACCTCATTTGTAAGTCGTTTTGGACAAAAGCGTCTGCTATATGACTAAATGTAAATGTAAGCTTATTTAACTCTTTCACCACCAGCGTTTTTAAAAAAAGTTGCCAGCCAGCGCCAGTGTTTTTCATGATTTTCACAAAAGTTTAATGCCTTCCAGAAAATGTTCTTCTTCATATATTAACATACAATATACCAAATGAAAGAACAGACCCTCTACTTTCACAAAAAAAAAAAACGTTTCATCCTACCTTCAGTAGTTCTTTTGTAATCAGCTTTTGAATATGGGTAGGTTTCTGCAAAAACACCACATTTTGAGCAAAAAGCAGAGATAATTCCATTTTTGTGACGGACTTTTCATTCATAGCGATCTTTAAAACAGACACGGACATGCAGCAGCTTGCCATAGGGCAATACTTACGATTTTAAAAAGTGGATAATAGCGGTATTGCGGAAAGACGGAAATACTCGTCATTGGCGGGGAAGCGTTTTCTCTTGATTGACGAGATATCTCGTCAATGGCTGGGAAAGAGTTAAGCAGCTAAAAAGTTTTTACCTCATGGAAGATTTTTTGATCTGCGGCCAATTGATCGGGGCAACCCTAGTGTACATATATCTACCCATGTGGCAGGAAGCTGTGTGTAATAAGCAGGATAACCTATAGCAAGCTGACTGTTATAGCAGCATAAACCCTTCAGGACCGAAGCACAAAGCTGTATGTTATCCCTTACATATAAAAGCTTTCTCTAAACTATAATCCACACCAAGTATAATAAACAATATTCATAAATGAATAAATGGATTTGTACACCTATGTACTTCAGTGTGCACTCTGCAAAACTTCAAACATTGATCTGAATTTCAAACGCATCAGCTAACTTCTTAAGCAGAAATCCATCTTCAACAAATGACAGATTCAGAGCAAAGTATTCATCATCATCACTACAGACTACTGCACGGGAGAAGAGCCAACCAGTATAATAATCCCTAATGTAGTCATCATCTCCATCCAACAGAAAAAGCATTAGTAAAAAACCTTCTTACTCTTTCTTTTGCATTTTTAACAACGGCATGAATCAAGTTACTCGCCCAATTATATAGACTTTAACAAGCACAAATCATTTGTCTTTGTAAAATCCACAATGGCACAACAAAACAAGCAAGAGTCTAAAAATCCTGAATCATATTTAAAAACATACCCAGAAAGCCTTCTTGCCATCTTGCTTACTCCATGGATAACAATTAAAAGCTCACATTAAAACATTAGCATCATTGCCATTTTTTTTCTCCCAAAAACTATTCTCTCCGGGTGGGATAATGCAGCAAAGATTTCTGGAAGAGAGTCATTTTGTATGCACTATGCATGGTTGAATCGAATGTGAAAATAGTCGGAATCAAAGATTTACAAGCCAATAATTTAAAAAATTATCTAAATCAACCTGGGTTTATAGCAAGGTACAAAAAAACTACAAGGAATTTACAGGAATATATATATGCTTTTTGCCAATATGAAACTTTTTATTAATGAATCATGAAGAATATTTTCACAAGCTTTAACGAGAATTATAAAGTGGGCAGACCACTCGCACCACCCACTGATTATATCACATAAACTGAAAGACATTAAAACGTAGGACAAAAGGAGAAGGATTTAAAAAAGCTAATTTATAAGACTAAAAACCTGGTGAAACTTCTTCAGTGATGCGTAACAAGATCTTAAGAATCTAAAGACAGCAATGATTAAAGGAGATTAGGCAAACGGACCTTTGGCTTTAGCTGTAAGATGCACTTTACACATTGTTCAAAATATCTTTACAAATCCTAAAGCAAAAACATTTACCATTAAAACAATGTCAGAAACAAAAGTACAAAACTGTACCTTTTCTGTTGCTGGGGTGGTACCCTAAGGTTAGTTTTGTACCTTTACCATATAAAACATAATACAATGTTGTACCTTTTAAGGTACATCACTGTGACTTAAGGACCTGTGTACCTTTAAAAGTACAGTTAAATGTTTTGTACACCTAACATTTAACTGATACAAAATAGGTACAAAATAGTAGGGCTGGGCAAAAAAACAAAGACTTTTTGATTAATCGTTGATTTTTTACGTGGTCGATTTTTTTATGAAATAACCTGATCCTGTTTGATCAAGAAATGCGACTGTTTTGACTTTTTTCACCATTTTTCATCTTGCATCAAAATAGTATTGTATTTAGCATAATTGTATGCATTTGAGAATTAGAGATGGGTTCTGTTTTAATGTACCCAAGTGTACCTAAAATAAAAAAAGTGTAATATACAGGTTGGTGGCTCTTAATTTCTTTTTATGAATTACCCACTTGCAAACTTATGTTCACTGTGTTTTTTTATAAATATAGTATTTGTATTAAATCTATATTCATTGAGTCATCGTTCCGAGAATTGGAATCGAACGAGAATCAAAACCGAATCGATCTGATAGCTTATGAATCGAAATCGAATCGATACCCAGCCCTACAAAATAGGTCTTTATAATATTGTAACCCAAAAGGTACAACATTTCAATGTGTTGTATACCCATAAAGGCACAAAACTGAACCTTTAAAGGATTAGTCCATTTTCTTAAAAGAAAAATCCAGATAATTTACTCACCACCATGTCATCCAAAATGTTGATGTCTTTCTTTTTTCGGTCGAGAGGAAGTTGTGTTTTTTGGGGAGGGCATTGCAGGATTTTTCTCGTTTTGATGGACTTTAGTAGGGCCCAGCATTTAATGCTTAACTCAACACTTGGCAGTTTTTTTTCGGCGGAGTTTCAAAGGACTATAAACAATCCCAAACGAGGCATAAGGGTCTTATTTAGCAAAACGATTGTCATTTTTGACAATAAAAATGACAAATATACACTTCTAAAGCACAACTTCTCATCTAGATCTGGTCGTGATGTGCTAGTGTGACCCGACGCAATACGTCATCACGTCAAGAGGTCACATAGGACGAACGCGAAACTCCGCCCCAGTGTTTACAAGTGTGGTGAAAGAGGACCGTTCCTACGTTGTTGTATTTCAACTGATACTTATTAATGTCTTTGTGTCAGTTTATTGTTTACAATGGTCCGCAAATGTGCGTTTTATATATGTAACACGTGACCTTCCCAACGTCACTACGCATTTACGTTAGGTCGCGCTGGACCGGACCTAGACGTAAAGTTGTGGTTTAAAAGTACATATTTTTTATTTTTCTTGTAAAAAATGACAATCGTTTCGCTAGATAAGACCCTTATGCCTCGTTTGGGATTGTTTATATAGACCTTTGAAACTCCATTGAATAAAACTGTGAAGTGTTGAGTTAAGTATTAAATGTTGGGTTCTATTAAAGTCCATTAAAATTAGAAAAATCCTGCAATGTTTTCCTCAAAAAACATAATTTCTTCTTGACTGAACAAAGAAAGACATCAACATTTTGGATGACATGGTGGTGAGTAAATTATCTGGATTTTTCTTTTAAGAAAATGGACTAATCCTTTAAGGGTACCACCTCGGTGACAGAAAATGTTACAGTTTTGTAACTTTTTCACCTACAGTTGAATGCTGGGATCCCACGGCTGGATCAAAATATAGACAACCCGAACCGCTGTTTTAATTAACATGGAAAAGTCCACATTTGGGTCGAATGTACAGTAACAACCCAGCATTTTGAGCTGAAACAACCCACAATACCCAACAGTTTGGGTTTGTCTTATATACATTATACATTTATGGTCAAATTACAGGGTTCCCACACCTTAGTTAACTTCAAATTCAAGGACCTTTCAAGGACTTTCCAGGTCCAATACCCTCAAATTCAAGGAATAAATGTGGGGACACATTTTAAGTGAGAGCAAGGTTACATCGTGTTACCTTTTAAAATACATTGTTACAGTTCCCTTTCGAGGGAACTCACGCTGTGTCACTGCAGTGACACTGTGGACGCCTCCAGGGGTAAGTGCATCTGAATGTGTATATCAAATTCAACCAATGGTGAGGCTTAACGACAAAGACAGGGTGATGCGGCAGCCAGAAAGTATATCGCTGAAATCTAAAATTTTGCCAAAGACGACATTACAGGGACACAGGAAGTATGGCAAGAGAGACGCAGGGTCTCCTTCCCTTCTCAGGGAACAGTTACATACGTAACCCGAGACGTGTCAAACACAACTATGCAAAAAAGCATTTTGGTATGAATCAACATTCGCATACAGAAGATACAAGCATTTAAAGCGAACAGTTTAGCACGTGTTGTTATGATATTATCCTACACTACACAGGGAATAATTATGGATTTGTTCCCAGAAAACTTCTTGCATAAAATAGATTCAAGCACTTGCAATGACCTGTATCTATGTATGTATATTTTCAAAAACTTTCCATGGCCTTGAATTTTTTCCCCCCAGATTCACAAACTTTTAAGGATTTCAAGGACCCGTGGGAACCCTGAAATTATTACGATTTCATGTCAATCCACTAAACATGCGCCATTACGTTTTTTAAAAATCTGCACATGCAGTACAGCACGCGCAAGTGACGATTCTCTGTCAACAAATGAATGCTCTGCAGTGAATCTAGCTCCACTCTTTTGGTAACTTACTACTTGGTACCCTTATGGAAGGGTCCCAAAAAGTGGTATGGTACGGTACTGACAATGGAAAGGGACCTAATTGTGTACTGTACTGTGCTGTACCAGCTGGTGGAAACAAGGCATAACATGCACTCTAACGTGTACTTTTAAAAAAAAAAAAAGGTACCAAATACTTTTGCACATTTTTTCTTACAGTGTACTTTTCTCAACCATAGGATGAAACAATTCGGCAATTTAAGTGTTTAATGAGTGCACATAAAGTTAACACGTGGAAAAGGATGGCGTACCTTTTGGAAAAGCCTCAACTTTTGAAAATAAGTCTCCTCATTATACTTCATTCAGGATTTTAAATATTCAACTCTTGCTTGCTGCAGAATCACATCTCTTCTATATGTAAATGTGTACTAAAAGGTTAGCAGTCAGCGAAGCAGAAGCGAATCCATTTTCACTTGAGTGGCCAGAGTTTCCAAAGCGTGGGCTTGAGATTTAAGTAACTTGCAAAGTAAAACTGTCACCCACATAATACTGTCACCCTCCTATGCTAATCGGTGACGAACTGTTTCCTCTGCGTAACCAATATGGATCAAAACAAGGTTGAGTAAATAAAGACAAAAAATGATGTAGAGGGAATGCAAATGTGTTTTTGCGTAAACTACCCTCCTAAAAAAACTCTTTAAAATGTTCCAGCCTGGCCAAACTGGTGCTACCCACATGAAAAAAATACTGCAGCATACTTTAGGATTCACTATGGTAAACTGTGATAAAATTCCTAGATACTACAGTGCTTTTAAACCGTACCATAGTAAATATTGAAGCATAGTACAGTATTTGCTATAGTTTATTAATTCACTATTACCTATTATTAATTCACTTATTAGTACAGAATACTATAGTATACATTAATGAACTAGAATATACTACAGTTTACTACAGTAAATACTAAAATACACTACAGCATCTTATTATGTGTGTAATAATATCCCTCCAGCTTATTCATTTTTCACCATTACTAATTCACTTTTAGCACAGAATACTATAGTATACATTAATTAAGTGAAGTAATTACAATAACAGACTACAATATACTAAAGTTACAGTAAATATTAAAATACACTACAGCATTTCATTACGTGTGTAATAATATCATTCCAGCTAATTCACTTTTCACCATTATTAATTCACTTTTTAGCACAGTATACATTAATGAAGTGAAGTAATTACTATAATAGACAACAGTATGCTGCAATTTACTACAGTAAATACTAAATACTACAGCATTTTATTATGTGTGTAATATCACTCCAGCTAATTCACCAATATTAATTCACTTAAATACTAAAATACACTACAGCATATTGTTATGTGTGTAATTTGTGTTGGGGAAAGTTAATTTTAAAAGTAATGCATTAAAATATTAAGTTACTCCCAAAAAAGTAACTAATTGCATTACTTAGTTAGTTACTTTTCAAAGAACGTAATGCTTACGTTACTTTTTAGTTACGTTTGCGTTACTTTTTCTTGGTTGAGGCTTGATCTCTTTCAGATCTTGGTTTAATTCAGTACATAATTAGTACAATACATAATTTTTTTTAATCAAATTAGTTAAACTAAAAAAGTAACTTGCATTACTTTTTTTTTTAAAGTAACTCAAATATTAATGTGTACATTTAAAAAGTAATGTGTTACTTTACTCGTTACTTCAGAAAAGTAATGCACGTTACTTGTAATGCGTTACCCCCAACACTGGTAATATCACTCCAGCCAATTCACTTTTCACAATTATTAATTATTTTTTAAGCACAGAATACTATAGTATTAATTAATAAATAAAGTAATTACTATAATAGACTACAGTATGCTACAATTTATTACAGTCAATATTAAAGTTCACTACACTATTTTTATGCATGTAAAATCAATGTAACTAATTCAATGTTCAATACTATTAATGTACTTATTAGCAAAGAATACTATAGTATAAATTAATAAAGTGAAATAATTACTATAACATAGAGTATAATAGAATTTACTACAGTAAATACTAAAATACAATTCAGCATTTTACTATATGGGTAAAATCACTCTAGCTAAGACCAGTAAACTAGCTGTGTTAAACAGATATTCTTTTAAAGCTTCCTCAAATGTTCAGTGACGGGAGAAGTAAGTTAAAAACACTAACAATTTATTTTACCGTGATTGTATATAAATGCTATAATATTCACACTTTTATTGCACAATGCCATTTGATGGCATAACAAATGTTTTACGAGGAAATATTTAGATCACTCATCCACTTTAACCTTTGCTTTATGTCTGCATCAGTCGTACACCTTTTAACAGGATGAATCTGTACTAGCCGTAAGAATTCCAGATAACAAGTTTAAATGGCATTATCATTGAAAGCAGCAAACTGCTCTAACGCCAATAAACCTGTCTGAATGATTTGAAAGTGTGAATGTTAAGATTCATTTAGGAGAACAAAATGCATTAATGTAATTACAGATCCAAGCCCCTAATACTTCTGCATCGACTCCTGCTGGAGGGAATGAAAATGGTTCACATTAACCTTAGCTGTAACATCAGAGAGTCTCCCAATTTAGTCAAAAAATAATTTGTTTGTGGAGTAGATATGTTAATGTAAGGGATTGTGTGGGGAATTGTGTTTGTGTCTTTGAATGTAAACAAGCTTGAGGTAATTCATCAATTTATACAGAACAACATGGACACTTGAAAATCGACTAATGCACAACAAACCATTAGTGCAAATGAAAGTCCTCTTATTGCACAGAAAACCATCGCTATACATTTTAACAACTGTTTTCTTTATTACTTCACTGACAACTGCGACCCATACAAGATTATTATCTTCAATACTATTTAGGATAACGACAACTTTTTTCCAGTGATGCACAAAACATGCAGGGTAATGGCATTCATCCTTTTTAACAAGCAGCAAACATTGAAGAAGACAGAGAGAAGCAGCAGCAGACTTGCATGTGCCGTCGATTCAACATGTTTGCATGTGAAACATTTATTCAGTGACAAAAATTAAATGCAATCCTTAAACTACAAACAAGTGTAGTATAGTCCACTTCTACTTCAAATAAGACTATAAATGTTCACAGTTTTGATATTTCTATGAAGCGTCCAGTGGCGGCTCATGACTGCTCATTCGAGGGGCGCAAATTCAAAATTAGTGTGTTGCTTGTGTTTTCAAAATATGTGTTGTTGCGTAATGTGAACCATGCGCATCACATGTTTTTTCAAAATAAGTGCCTGATGCACACGCATCAAAACAGTTTATGATTAAAGAGACGTTCACGTTCACAAAAAAGTAAACTCTGATTATGCATGAGATTATGCGAGTATCTGGCAAACGCAAGCGTCTCTTTTATCATAAACCCTTTAGACGCATCTGCAGCAGGCACTTATTTTGACCAGGCATGTGATGCAAATAGGATCTGTCGACGTGCAGGACACATATTTTAAAATTACGAACCACACACATTACGAGGTACATATATGTTGTGACGAGCTTCGCATCGAGCACCCTCGAAAAAAGAAGTCACCGGCCGCCATTGGAAGCGTCTATTCTGTTGTACCATAACTATTGCTCATATTGTTAAACATGACTTTACTGTATAGTAAGGTAATAATACAATCACAAACTAGTTCATTATGTCATATTATAGAGGCTAGTTGTCACAGAGGGATGTATAAAGACATTTAGATCATTTTCTTCCACACACAAGAGCCACAAGATTTTCGGCTGTGGGACCAATTCTTTGGAATGCTCTCCCTGTCAGAATCAGGATGTCATCATCATTATCTAATTATAAATCCTGTTTTCTTCTGTGTTTCAATTGTTTTATTTCTGTTTATTTGTTTATATGGCTCAGTGGTTATTGCAATTTTTCAAATTGCTACGTATGATTTTGTTGGATCAGTCTTGGTTCTGTTTTTAAATTGACTTTAAAGATTTAAAACGGGGTGAATGGAATCAATATAGCTACACCACTTTTGCTGGAAATATGATTAAAGCCTACAATAGGTTTTTTAGCACAATCAAGAATCAACAGTGTAACCTATTAGGCCTATGTATAATATTCACTATAGTAAAAAAAGGTTTCCCTATGTTTATTTGAGGTCAACTAAACCATTTAATGCTAGATTCACAGCAACACATGAAAAATGATTATGGTGTGTGTAACGTTACAGGCTTTTCTAAATAATGCTCGGGGGTTGTGTAGGCATTTGTCCAGCCTATAATGCATTTCAAAAAACCTCTAGAGTAACAAAATGAAAAGGAAAACCATTACTGAATGGCATTTATGTTTAATACAACAGCACTAACTAACTTGTCCATCCATATAAAAACCCCTGCAGACTTAAAGTATATGTACAACAAGTGCGCTGCATTCACTATTTAATTTATTTAAGCAATACTAATCTCCTGAAAATAAGTGAATAAAATACTGGCACCGGACATATACTGTCAAACGAAACACTGACAATATTAAAGTGCTAGCCTATTTGTTAAACCTGTCATTCAAAGAAGGGCAAAAGTGCAATCATGACCTTCAGGTTGAGATACTCCGGTAAACTCGCGTGCAAGACATTGCCGCCAGTTTGCATGCATGAGAGAAAAGACGAAGTTCACCAAAGCATTCACAAGAAAAGAATCATGCACCTGTAGTCCTACCACTCGACGAGCTCGTGTCCACTTGTGCTGAGATGCTGTCTAGTTTCTTCTCCATTGTGATGCTGTTTCTTTGAACTGCTCTTGTCCCTCTATAGAGCACTACTGTGTGTGAGGACAGCTGTTGTGTGTTTGTCAGCGCGCCTCAACTTCAGCTCGTGCTGACGCGGATTCACGTCACCGCTCACGCGCGCTCGCACTCGTTTTCAGTGCTGGCTTAAAAAGAGACAAAAACGTGCTATCTATCACACAAATAGGTAATAGGTCTTTACAGCAGGTCTAAACGGCATTTGGGCACCGTGCATGCGTCATTAAAATAACGAATTTATTTATTTATTATTTAATCTGTCTGTCTGTCTGTCTGTCTGTCTGTCTGTCTGTCTGTCTGTCTGTCTGTCTGTCTGTCTGTCTGTCTGTCTGTCAAACACATGCATTTTTAAGTTTTACACAACTACTAAGAAGACCAGCTGGTGTAGCAGGCTGGTTTTAGAGGGGTCTTGGACACTTTTTAGCTTAAACCAGACCAGGCTGGGAGGAGCAGCTTAAACCACCCTACTGAAAAAAACTATAAAACCATTACAGAAAATTCTAATGGTTTCCATTAAAACACCAATAGAAACCATTAGCTTTTACCATTAAAACTACACTGTAGTGTGTTTTGGGCCATTAGAACCAATAAAATTCCCAATAAAACCAATTGAATTTCTGTAATGGCGTCTATTGTTTTTTTTTAGCAGGGCAGCTACTTCCATCTTAAACCAGCTAAGACCAGCCAACCATCTTAGCCAATCTGGCCAAGCTACCAGCCTAGTCTAGCTGGTTTAAGATGGGGAGTCAGCTGGTCTTCCAGCTAATAAGTGTCCAAAAATCCTCTAAATCCCCCCTGCTACACTAGCTTAACCAGCTAAAACCAGCCAACCAGCTCGGTTTTTGCTGGTCTTTTCTCAAAAATTTGATGTGACATACAACTATAGTTTTTTTTTTCAGTTTGAGACTTGTTACTCAAAGCTGCCAGTGTTGACAATGTGCATGCTGCCACTTTTGAGCTTGATATCTTATTTCATGAAGAACGGAGCCGAATATAAAAAGACTGCTCAGGAATCAACAGATCGGAACTGACATTTTTTTCTCTGTGTTATCCATCAGCTTTGTTCCCGATGACGGACTTCATATTAGATCTGATATTATGTGACTATTCTGCGGATGATGAGCATCAAACTAGTTTTACATTACAAACTACATGTCACAAGATCAATAAGAAATAGCTTTTATTAAACATTGTGACACCACCATCACTTACAGGCTGATTTTTGTAATGATAATTAAGTACCACTGGCATTCAGCATCCAATATCAATTTACATAGATGCTGTTATCTAAAGTAGCTTACAGTACATTCATTTATCAGTTTTTAGCATTTTCTCTGGAAATCAAACCCACAACATTTGCATTCAATGCAATGCTCCAGTCCCAAGCTGTAATACAGAAATGCTGGTGAAATAAAAATTATACATGATAATAACGTGTAGGAGGAAGAAATACTCACCAGAGAAATTAGAGAAGTCATAAGCAAACTTTATGCCTTTCAGACCTGAGCTTCTAGAGAAAGATTTGCTTCCCTTTGTCACTCCATCCCACATTTCACTACTGTATAGTGGGTGAATATAGGGAGATTGTAGCCTGGAGACTAAGATAATGTGTGAGCTGTGAAGTGTGATGAGCTTATATAACTAGAAGTTCACTTTTGTGCCCATGAGAAGCAAAGCGTTAGGAGAATCTGTAAGCGACACTGAGACAAACGATACATGTTATGAATCGTTCTATTGTTAGCTGGAGATGACATCTTATTCATCCTTTAATGCATATCAATACATCCACGCAAAGATATTGGATATATAACAAGACTAAGCACACACGTGACATTAATATTGAACAGGGGACAATGCAATACTCAATATGGCTACAAGTCCCGCCTTCCAGTTAAAAGAACCAATCATCAAATATAGCTGCAAGCAGCAATGCCGGGGTCAAGCCGAAAAGGGCAAAAAAGGATGTAAAATTGAGATTGGATAAGCAGATTGAAGAACCTAGGTAAACCTAATAATTTTAGATGAAAAAACAAAAAAGTTATCAACAAAAATAATCTAAGTTCTTGTCTACTGCAATCGTCCTTCTGTCATTGACAATCATGGAACATTAGAGCACTGAAGGACATGTGAGTGGTGTTTGCAGTGGCAAAACATGGGTCACATCATGTTACAAGAAAGTTTAATTAGTCAAAAGAGACCATCCCCGTCTCTCTACGATGTTCTGATGCAGAGATATAGCTCTTGCAAAAATGGTTGATAAGGTATTCTCAATGGTTCCTAGGGAGTAAATTGGCAACCACCAGTGATTGTAGTCAAAGCCATGAAAAGAATAATCCATGATGACTCATGGTTTTAGATGTGTTGTTGCAGTAGTTTTAGGCAAAAATACCATATTCTATCTCAAAACCAGTAGGTGGCGCAATGAAAAAATTGTGCATGCAACATCAGGTCATGATTGTGTTACATCTAGCTAGTTTTATGACAATACACTTTAGTTTAGTTAAGAAACAGTTGTATGACCATAAGGCTGGCTTGTTATCAAAGGTTTGTTCAATTATGAGGCCATCTAGTGGTGAAAGCATACCATTTTTTTTGTGTAGCCTCAGAATGTGCTCATGCGTCAGCGTATCAAATCTGGTGAAAAAATATATTTTCGTTACGAAGTTACAACCATTTATGTGTAAAAAACACAAAATTTGAATGTAATTTTTCGTTTTTTGCAATTTTCGGCCATTTCTGATGAAAATTTTAATATAACGCCAATAGAACTTTTTGTTCAGAAGGTAAGGTTAGTTTCTTCCTATGGTGTTTTCGAGTCGATCAGAAAAACGCTCGCGGAGATATTCACGCGTGTTTTTTAAGCGCTATTTTACTGTGCAGGGTTAACCGTAAGGCGAATTCTGGCATGTTTGGTATCGTTGGACTCGGCAACTATTCAGAACTCTAAAGAAATAAGTCCCGTGAAAAAACGTCGATCGAAGCCAAAGTTATAGGCATGTAAAGCATAAGTCTGACCACTAGGTGGCGCTGCGACGAAACTCTGCATGCACCCTTAGTTCCTGACTGGCATCACAAGTACCAAGTGTCATGTCAATAGGCCTAAGTTTGACGAAAATACAGCCTAAAATCTGTTTTTTTGCGCTCTACATAAAATTCGTTAAGGCGGTTTACGAGAACGGATTGATGTATCGAAATTCTTTTAATAACTTTTTGCCATGAGTATCTCAAGATGATACATACCAATTTTCGTGGCAATCGGACAAAAGCTCTAGGACGAGTTCGAAAAAGTAGGTTTTTTTATTAATTCAAAATGGCGGGAAAATTTACATGACGGAAAATAACATCATAGGGTCCAATCGAATCGTCTTGAGCCAAGGAATCAGAGGAAACAAGAATTTCGTTTCTAGGACTTACGGATCAGAAGTTATAAACAAAAACATAAGTGCAACTTTGGACTGTTGGTGGCGCTAGCGGGTTAGACATGTGGGGACACATTGGAGTGTCCTTTATCAGTGTGCCAAATTTCATAACTTTCCTACGTACGGTTCTATGGGCTGCCATAGACCGCAATGGCGGAAGAAGAATAACTAATAATAAATATAGCTGCAAGCAGCGATACCGGGGTCAAGCCAAACATGGCAAAAAATGATTCATACGTGATGACTGTCATGATTTAAGATCTAAGTTTGCATTAGTTTTATGAAAAAATAGCCATTTTTTCGTATCTTGAGACCACTAGGTGGCGCTGTGCCGAAACAATAGATGGTGCCTCAGGTCATGACTGTGATGACACATACCAAATTTAGTGTAAATACGATAAACCGATACGGAGATATAGCCTTAAATGACTTGACCACTAGGGGGCACTGACCAAACAATAAATTGTAACTCAGGCCTTGATTGTGATGACACCCACCAAATTTGGTGTAAATACGATAAAGACATGCAGAGATATAGCTTCAAATCTCTTGACCACTAGGGGGCGCCAAAAAGTTTACAAGTCCTCCCAGAACATGTTGCTGATGAACCATACCAAGTTTCATAACAAAACCCAATTGCGTCCTGAAATACTTGAACTTAAAGAAAAAATTCAAAATGGCCGACACACAAAATGGCCGACCAAAAACCATTTGGTATCGTTTGACTCGGTATGCCTCAAGAAATCTAACAAGACCACTCTCATAATTTTACATTCAAGTTTGCAGTAGTAATAAGCAAAAATAGACATTTTTTATGTCTCGTGACCAGTAGGGGGCAGTGTGACGAAATGTTGCATGCACCCTCAGGTCATCACTGTTATGACATATACCAAGTCTCATATTAACACGCAAAAGTTTTGCAAAGATACAGGCTCAAACACATTTTGGCGTGCTCGCCCTCGCATTCTTTGATGCGTTATACGACAACGGATAAGTCTACCGAAAAGCTTTTGATAACTTTTTGTCTGGAGTGTCTCTAGATGATGCATACCAAAAATCAAGCCAATCACACGAGCGCTCTAGGAGGAGTTCGAAAAAGTAGGTGTTCAATTCAATTCAAAATGGCTGACAGGAAGTAGGTTTGACTCAGACATATTTGGTACAGTCGGACTCAGCATGAGCCAAGAAATCAATAGAGTGAAGTCTTATGTCATAGTGGCAATTTAATAAAATGATATAAAGATTTTAAACAATTTCTTTACATATCCTGACCACTAGGTGGCGCCGTCCTAAAGATTTATAGGTACGCTCAGAACATGTAACTGATGAACCATGCCAAATTTCGTAGCGATACGCCATTCTGTTTGTGAAATACTGAACTTAATGAGAAAATTCAAAATGGCCGACACCCAAAATGGTCGACCGAAAACCGTTTGGTATCGTTTGACTCGGCATGCCTCAAGGAATCTAACAAGACCACCTTCATGATTTTAGACTCAAGTTTGAAGTAGTTATAAGCAAAAATAGCAATTTTTCGAATTTCGTGACCACTAGGTGGCGCTGTGACGAAACGTTGCAGGCACCCTCAGGTCATGACTGTAATGACATATACCAAGTTTGGTGTCGATACAATAAAGTTTTGCGAAGATACGGCCTCACGTCCGTTTTGGCGTGCTCGCCGCCATATATGTTGTCAATTTATATGAGAACGCATTGGTCTATCAAAAAGCTTTTGATAACTTTTTGTCTGGGGTGTCTCTAGATGCTACATACCAAAGGACATGCAAATCGGACAAACGGTCTAGGAGGAGTTAGAAAAAGTAGGTTTTACAAAAAATTCAAAATGGCGGAAAGATGTGCATGACACAAATGACATCAATGTGTGCATTTGAATCATCATGAGCCAAGGATTCAGAGGAAACAAGAATTTAGTTTCTAGGACTCACGGGTCAGAAGTTATAAGCATGAACATAAGTGGATTTTTGGACTGTTGGTGGCGCTAGAGGGTTTGAGTCAGACACACCAATGTTGCTATAGTAACTTCTAAGTCCGTCCTCTACATGTGTGCCAAATTTCATAACTTTCCTATGTACGGTTCTATGGGCTGCCATTGACTTCAATGGCGGAAGAACAAGAAGAAGAATAATATATAATAATAATAATAATAAGAAAACTAACAATAACAATAGGTGTCTACGCCACTTCGTGGCTTGACCCCTAAAAAGAAAACTAACAAATACAATAGGGGTCTTCGCCCCTTCGGGGCTTGACCCCTAAATATAGCTGCAAGCAGCAATGCCGGGGTCAAGCCGAAAAGGGCACAAAAGGATGTAAAATTGAGATTGGATAAGCAGATTGAAGAACCTAGGTAAACCTAATAATTTTAGATGAAAAAACAAAAAAGTAATCAACAAAAAAAATTTAGGTTCTTGACTACTGCAATCGTCCTTCTGTTATTGACAATCATGGAACATTAGAGCACTGAAGGGCATGTGCGTGGTGTTTGCAGTTGCAAAACATGGGTCACATCATGTTACAACAAGTTTAATTAATCAAACGAGACCATCCCCGTGTCTCTACGATGTTCTGATGCAGAGATATAGCTTTTGCAAAAACGGTTGATAAGGTATTCTCAATGGTTGCTGGGGAGTGAATTGGCAAACACCAGTGATTATAGTCAAAGCCATGAAAGGAATAATCCATGATGACTCGTGGTTTTAGATGTGTTGTTGCAATAGTTTTAGGCAAAAATACCATATTCTATCTCAAAACCAGTAGGTCGCGCAATGACAAAATTGTGCATGCAACATCAGGTCATGATTGTTTTACATCTAGCTAGTTTTATGTCTATACACTTTAGTTTAGTGAAGAAACAGTTGTATGACCATAGGGCTGGCTTGTTATCAAAGGTTTTGTTCAATTATAAGGCCATCTAGTGGTGCAAGCATACAATTTTTTTTGTGTAGCCTCAGAATGTGCTCATGCATCAGCGTATCAAATCTGGTGAAAAAATCTCTTTTCGTTACGAAGTTACAACCATTTATGTGTAAAAAACACAAAATTTGAAGGTAATTTTTCGTTTTTTGCAATTTTCGGCCATTTCTGATGAAAATTTTAATATAACACCAATAGAACTTTTTGTTCAGAAGGTAAGGTTAGTTTCTTCCTATGGTGTTTTCGAGTCGATCGGAAAAACGTTCGCGGAGATATTCACGCGTGTTTTTTAAGCGCTATTTTGCTGCGCAGGGTTAATCGTAAGGCGAATTCTGGCATGTTTGGTATCGTTTGACTCGGCAACTATTCAGAACTCCAAAGAAGCAAGTCCCATGAAAATACGTCAATCGGAGCCAAAGTTATAGGTGTATAAAGCATTTCTCTGGCCACTAGGTGGCGCTGCAACGAAACTATGCATGCACCTTCGGTTCCTGACTGGCATCTCAAGTACCAAGTGTCGTGTCAATAGGCCTAAGTTTGACGAAGATACAGCCTAAAATCTGTTTTTTTGCGCTCTACGTAAAATTCGTTAAGGCGGTATACGACAACGGATTGGTGTATCGAAATTCTTTTGATAACTTTTTGCCTTAAGTGTCTCAAGATGATACATACCAATTTTCGTGGCAATTGGACAAAAGCTCTAGGACGAGTTCGAAAAAGTAGGTTTTACGAATAATTCAAAATGGCGGAAAATTTTCATGTCGAAAAAAGACGCCATAGGGTCCAATCGAATCGTCTTGAGCCAATGAATAAGAGAAAGCAATAATTTTGTTTCTAGGGCTTACGGATCAGAAGTTATAAGCAAAAACATAAGTGCAACTTTGGACTGTTGGTGGCGCTAGCGGGTTAGACATAGAGACTCCAAATTTGCTGTGGGGACACATTGGACTGTCCTCTATCAGTGTGCCAAATTTCATAACTTTCCTACGTACGGTTCTATGGGCTGCCATAGACCGCAATGGCGGAAGAAGAAGAAGAAGAATAAATATAGCTGCAAGCAGCAATGCCGGGGTCAAGCCGAAAAGGGCACAAAAGGATGTAAAATTGAGATTGGATAAGCAGTTTGAAGAACCTAGGTAAACCTAATAATTTTAGATGAAAAAACAAAAAAGTTATCAACAAAAATAATCTCAGTTCTTGTCTACTGCAATCGTCCTTCTGTTATTGACAATCATGGAACATTAGAGCACTGAAGGACATGTGAGTGGTGTTTGCAGTTGTAAAACATGGGTCACATCATATTACAACAAGTTTAATTAGTCAAAAGAGACCATCCCCGTGTCTCTACGATGTTCTGATGCAGAGATATAGCTCTTGCAAAAACGGTTGATAAGGTATTCTCAATGGTTGCTAGGGAGTGAATTGGCAACCACCAGTGATTATAGTCAAAGCCATAAAAGGAATAATCCATGATGACTCATGGTTTTAGATGTGTTGTTGCAGTAGTTTTAGGCAAAAATACCATATTCTATCTCAAAACCAGTAGGTGGCGCAATGACAAAATTGTGCATGCAACATCAGGTCATGATTGTGTTACATCTAGCTAGTTTTATGACTATACACTTTAGTTTAGTGAAGAAACAGTTGTATGACCATAGAGCTGGCTTGATATCAAAGGTTTTGTTCAATTATAAGGCCATCTAGTGGTGAAAGCAAACAATTTTTTTTGTGTAGCCTCAGACTGTGGTCGTACATCAGCGTATAAAATCTGGTGAAAAAATCTCTTTTCGTTACGAAGTTACAACCATTTATGTGTAAAAAACACAAAATTTGAAGTTAATTTTTCGTTTTTTGCCATTTTCGGCCATTTCTGATGAAAATTTTAATATAACGCCAATAGAACTTTTTGTTCAGTAGGTAAGGTTAGTTTCTTCCTATGGTGTTTTCGACTCGATCGGAATAACGCTCGCGGAGATATTCGCGCATGTTTTTTAAGTGCTGTTTTGCTGCACAGGGCTAACCGTAAGGCGAATTCTGGCATGTTTGGTATCGTTGGACTCGGCGACTATTCAGGACTTCAAGGAAACAAGTCCCGTAAAAATATGTCGATCGGAGCCAAAGTTATAGGTGTATAAAACATTTATCTGGCCACTAGGTGGCGCTGCAACGAAACTGTGCATGCACCCTCAGTTCCTGACTGGCATCACAAGTACCAAGTGTCGTGTCAATAGGCCTAAGTTTGACGAAGATACCGCCTAAAATCTGTTTTTTTGCGCTCTATGTAAAATTCGTTAAGGCGGTATACGACAAAGGATTGCTGTATCGACATTCTTTTGATAACTTTTTGCCATGAGTGTCTCAAGATGATACATACCCATTTTCGTGGCAATCGGACAAAAGCTCTAGGACGAGTTCGAAAAAGTAGGTTTTATGAATAATTCAAAATGGCGGAAATATTTTCATGATGGAAAATATTATCAATGGTCCAATCGAATTGTCTTGAGCCAAGGAATCAGAGGAAACAAGAATTTCACTTCTAGGACGTACGGGTCAGAAGTTATAAGCAAAAACGTAAGTGCAACTTTGGACTGTTGGTGGCGCTAGTGGGTTAGACATAGAGACTCCAAATTTGCTGTGGGGACACATTGGACTGTCCTCTATCAGTGTGCCAATTTTCATAACTTTCCTACGTACGGTTCTATGGGCTGCCATAGACCGCAATGGCGGAAGAAGAAGAAGAATAACTAATAATAATAATAAGAAAACTAACAAATACAATAGGGTTCTACGCCCCTTCGGGGCTTGACCCCTAACTAATAATAATAATAAGAATATAGCTGCAAGCAGCGATACCGGGGTCAAGCCAAACATGGCAAAAAATGATTCATACATGATGACTGTCATGATTTAAGATCTAAGTTTGCATTAGTTTTATGAAAAAATAGCAATTTTTTCGTATCTTGAGACCACTAGGTGGCGCTGTGCCGAAACAATAGATGGTGCTTCAGGTCATGACTGTGATGACACATACCAAATTTAGTGTAAATACGATAAAGCGATACAGAGATATAGCCTTAAAAACTTGACCACTAGGGGGCACTGACCAAACAATAAATTGTGACTCAGGTCTTGATTGTGATGACACCCACCAAATTTGGTGTATATACGATAAAGAGATGCAGAGATATAGCTTCAAATTTCTTGACCACTAGGGGGCGCCGAAAAGTTTACAAGCCCTCTCAGAACATGTTGCTGATGAACCATACCTAGTTTCATAACAATACGCAATTGCGTTTATGAAATACTTGAACTTAAAGAAAAAATTCAAAATGGCCGACACACAAAATGGCCGACCAAAAACCCTGTGGTATCGTTTGACTCGGCATGCCTCACGAAAACTAACAAGACCAGTCTCATAATTTTACATTCAAGTTTGGAGTAGTTATAAGCAAAAATAGACATTTTTATATCTCGTGACCAGTAGGGGGCAGTGTGACGAAATGGTGCATGTACCCTCAAGTCATCACTGTTATGACATATACCAAATCTCATATTAATACGGAAACGTTTTGCGAAGATACAGGCTCAAACACATTTTGGCGTGCTCGCCCTCGCATTCTTTGATGCGTTATACGACAACGGATAGGTCTACCGAAAAGCTTTTGATAACTTTTTGTCTAGAGTGTCTCTAGATGATGCATACCAAAAATCAAGCCAATCACACGAGCACTCTAGGAGGAGTTCGAAAAAGTAGGTGTTCAATATAATTCAAAATGGCCGACAGGAAGTAGGTTTGACTCAGACATATTTGGTACAGTCTGACTCAGCATGAGCCAAGGAATCAATAGAGTGAAGTCTCATGTCATAGTGGCAATTTAATCAAATGATATAAAGATTTGAAACAATTTCTTTACATGTCCTGACCACTAGGTGGCGCCGTTCTAAAGATTTATAGGTGCGCTCAGAACATGTCACTGATGAACCATGCCAAATTTTGTAGTGATAGGCCATTCTGTTTGTGAAATACTGAACTTAATGAGAAAATTCAAAATGGCCGACACCCAAAATGGCCGACCGAAAACAGTTTGGCATCGTTTGACTCGGCATGCCTCAAGGAATCTAACATGACCACCTTCATGATTTTAGACTCAAGTTTGAAGTAGTTATAAGCGAAAATAGGCATTTTTCGAATTTCGTGACCACTAGGTGGCGCTGTGACGAAACGTTGCAGACACCCTCAGGTCATGACTGTAATGACATGTACCAAGTTTCGTGTCGATACAATAAAGTTTTGCGAAGATACGGCCTTACGTCCATTTTGGCGTGCTCGCCGCATTGTATGTTGTCACTGTATACGAGAACGCATTGGTCTATCAAAAAGCTTTTGATAACTTTTTGTCTGGGGTGTCTCTAGATGCTATATACCAAAGGACATGCAAATCGGACGAACCCTCTAGGAGGAGTTCGAAAAAGTAGGTTTTACGGAAAATTCAAAATGGCGGAAAGATTTGCATGACACAAATGTCATCAATGTGTGCATTTGAATCATCATGAGCAAAGGATTCAGAGGAAACAAGAATTTAGTTTCTAGGACTCACGGGTCAGAAGTTATGAGCATGAACATAAGTGGATTTTTGGACTGTTGGTGGCGCTAGAGGGTTTGAGTCAGACACACCAATGTTGCTATAGTAACTTCTGAGACTGTCCTCTACATGTGTGCCAAATTTCATAACTTTCCTACGTACGGTTCTATGGGCTGCCATTGACTTCAATGGCGGAAGAGGAAACATAATAATAATAATAATAATAATAATAATAATAATAAGAAAACTAACAATAACAATAGGGTTCTACGCCCCTTCGGGGCTTGACCCCTAAAAACTAACAAATACAATAGGGTTCTACGCCCCTTCGGGGCTTGACCCCTAATAATTATTATAAATATAGCTGCAAGCAGCAATGCCGGGGTCAAGCCGAAAAGGGCACAGAAGGATGTAAAGTTGCGTTTGGATAAGCAGACTAAAGAAACTAGGGAAACCTTATGATTTCAGATGAAAAAAACGCAAAAGTAATCAACAAAAATAATCTATGTTCTTGTCTACTGCAATCGTCCTTCTGTTATTGACAATCATGGAACATTAGAGCACTGAAAGACATGTATGTGATGTTTGCAGTGGCAAAACATGGGTCACAACATGTTACAGCAAGTTAAATGAGTCAAAAGAGACCATCCCCATGTCTCTACGCTGTTCTGATGCAGAGAAAAAGCTGTTGCAAAAACAGTTGATAAGGTATTCTCATTGGTTGCTAGACAGTAAATTGACATCCACCAGTGATTATAATCCAAGCCATGAAATGAATAATCCATGATGATTTATGGTTTTAGATGTGTTTGTTGCAGTAGTTTTAGGCAAAAATTACAATTTTCTATCTCAAAACCACTAGGTGGCGCTGTGACAAAATTGTGCATGCAACTTCAGGTCATGATTACGTTACATTGAGCTAGTTTTATGTCTATACACTTTAGTTTAGTGAAGAAACAGTTGTATGACCATAGGGCTGGCTTGATATCACAGGTTTTGTTCAATTATAACGCCAACTAGTGGTGCAAGCAAGCAATTTTTTTTGTGTAGCCTCAGACTGTGGTCGTACATCAGCGTATCAAATCTGGTGAAAAAATCTCTTTTCGTTGCGAAGTTATAACCATTTATGTATAAAAAACACAAAATTTAAAGGTAATTTTTCGTTTTTTGCATTTTTCGGCCATTTCTGATTAAAATTTTAATATAACGCCAATAGAACTTTTTGTTCAGAAGGTAAGGTTAGTTTCTTCCTATGGTGTTTTTGAGTCGATCAGAATTACGCTCGCGGAGATATTCGCGCATGTTTTTTAAGCGCTATTTTGCTGCGCAGGGTTAACCGTAAGGCGAATTCTGGCAAGTTTGGTATCGTTGGACTCGGCAACTATTCAAAACTCCAAGGAAACAAGTCCCGTGACAATACATTGACCGCAGCCAAAGTTATAGGCGTGTAATACATTAATCTGACCACTAGGTGGCGCTGCGACGAAACTGTGCATGCACCCTCAGTTCCTGACTGGCATCACAAGTACCAAGTGTCATGTCAATAGGCCTAAGTTTGACGAAGATACAGCCTAAAATCAGTTTTTTTGCACTCTACGTAAAATTTGTTAAGGCGGTATACGACAACGGATTGATGTATTGAAATTCTTTTGATAACTTTTTGCCATGAGTGTCTCTAGATGCTACGTGCCGATTTTCGTGGCAATCGGACAAAAGCTCTAGGACAAGTTCGAAAAAGTAGGTTTTACGAATAATTCAAAATAGTGGAAAAATTTTCATGACAGAAAATGACGTCATAGGGTCCTTTCGAATCGCCTTGAGCCAAGGAATCAGAGGAAACAAAGATTGTGTTTCTAGGACATACGGACCAGAAGTTATAAGCAAAAACATAAGTGCAACTTTGGACTGTTGGTGGCGCTAGCGGGTTAGACATAGAGACTCCAAATTTGCTGGGGGGACACACTGGAGTGTCCTTTATCAGTGTGCCAAATTTCATAACTTTCCTACATACGGTTCTATGGGCTGCCATAGACCGCAATGGCGGAAGAAGAATAACTAATAATAATTGTAAAAAGAAAACTAACAAATACAATAGGGGTCTTCGCCCCTTCGGGGCTTGACCCCTAAAAAGAAAACTAACAAATACAATAGGGTTCTACGCCCCTTCGGGGCTTGACCCCTAATTAATAAAGACTGATGATTCTCTGGGGTAGGGGCTCCACAAACCATACAAAGGTGTGTGAGGTGCTTGACAACTTGTGCGCATGCTCAGTATCTAAAACGACCTCAAAAGGGTGTTTTTAGTGGAATTTCAGCGATCTGAAATTATGTTACAATTGATGCTTAAAGCAACACTAAAGAGTTTTTGCTCTTTGCTCCCCCTACAGATTGGAAGCGGAATTGTCCATTACCAATGTCGTAAATAATTTAGCCTACTGCAGCAAAGCTGGCTCTGATTGGATTGTAGGTCTGCTGTAAAGAAAGATTTTGTAGTTTTTACTCGAACTACAGGACCGCGACCCAACGGTTGGAAACTTCTTTAGTGCGGTTTTGGCCGATAGAGGGCTGCAAAGCGAATGTGAAAGTGCCGTTCACCCTTTCGAGGTGATGAACGACTGAAACTTTTTTGGAAACGTTATTTTAAGGTAAAAAAAAAAAACTCTTTGGTGTTGCTTTAATTGTTGGCCAAAAATACATTGTTGAATTGTGATTTTGGCACACAATTTTTTTCCATATCGCGCTGGCGCGTCACAGGATCGGAGATAGATAAGAAGCTGTGGTTAAAAAGTGCATATTTTTTATTTTTCTTGTCAAAAATGACAATCGTTTCATTAGATAAGACCCTTATGCCTCGTTACTCAATTGAAACTTCCATTTTAAACTGCATTAAAACTGTTACATGTTGGGGTCCATTAAAGTCCATTAAAATGAGAAAAATCTTGGAATGTTTTTCTCATAAAACATAATTTCTTATCGACTGAACAAAGTAAGACACCAACATTTTGGATGACATGGTGGTGAGTAAATTATCTGGATTTTTTTTTTTTTAAGAAAATTGACTAATTCTTTAAGAAGCTTTGCCTGCATAAGTTGTTATGAAGAGAGGTGTATCTGTCTCTGTATATGGACATATAGTGGACATATAGGTTCACTACCATCAATAATGGTCAAAAAATGTCTCTAGTTGTCACTGGTACCTCTTCAAAAAGCACACTTTTGCACCTTTAAGAGTTCATTTTAGTACCTTAGAGCTACATTTTGGTACCAATTAGAGCATGGTAGTACCTCATAAGTACATATATGTACCAAATGCATACATATCTGTACCTAAATTGTACATTTTAGGACTTTAAGATATTGACAGCATTGGACCATTTTTAGACAATATTTTTCTGACAGTATACCATAATGACAAACCTAATCTTAATATTTTTCAAACCTTTATTGTTACTGATTTAAAGGGGACATTTCACAAGACTTTTTTAAGATGTAAAATAAATCTTTCGTGTCCCCAGAGTATATATGTGAAGTTCTAGCTCAAAATACCATATAGACAGTTTCATCGGACGCACGTGATACACGTCTGGATCCGAACCTTACTTCCGGTTTCGTTTTTTTAATGGTCTGACTAATTGCTAAACTGATCTCTTGAACAAATGCCTTGTCGAAAATAAAATGTTTTGGTTTCCTAGGTAATCTATGTGTTGTTTTTTTGCTTGTTATATAAATAAACGTTTAAAGAACTTTGTTGTTATTTATTCTTAGCGGAGTTTACCGGAAGTTACGTGCGGACCGCGACAGCCGCTTGTTTATGTTGTTACCGCTGAAACGGTCTATAATTTATTATAGCATGTTAAAATGGCCACTTTGTAGGGCACTTTGTGTCAAAAATGTGAAGTTTTTGGGTGTGTCCTTTTAAATGCAAATGAGCTGATCTCTGCACTAAATGGCAGTGCCGTGGTTGGATAGTGCAGATTAAGGGGTGGTATTATCCCCTTCTGATACCACAATGAACCATTTTTTCACATGCTTGCAGAGAATGGTTTACCAAAACTAAGTTACTCGGTCGTTCTTATACACATTTTATAGGTTGATAGAAGCACTGGCACCCAATTATAGCACTTAAACATGAAAAAAGTCAGATTTTCATGATATGTCCCCTTTATGGAACCAAAAAATAATGAATCCATCAAATTATTCATTTATTTTACTTAATTACAAATCATATAACTAAAAATATAATTCAGTATGAAATATTATTTTTCATTCCTAGGATGAAGAAGCAAAAGTTATAAAGATTAGATACAAGCTGTAATATGGCAAACACAGGCACAGACAAATGGTCGCTCGCTATGAATCATTAAAACATCTTTTACATTTTACAGATATACAACTTTTAAGAAAAACAAGTAAAAATCCTTCAAATTGTGTGAGGGACAGATATGAAATGAATAATTAAGTATGATCCAGTGAAATATTATTTAGTTTTGGTGCGTGAATCTATCTTAATTACATCAGAAGTCTAGACTGAAGAAAGATCCAAAGTGTTTGTATTCCTCCATGTGTTAAATAAAATTATAAAAGATCTTGAACTTGATCTTGCGTATCACAGTGGAAGTTTAAATAAAGAATGAAGTGCACTCCAAAGAAGTTAAAGATAAAATTAGTATAAATTGAAAATATGAAAAAAATTGTTTTTCTAGTGGGCACTGGTGGTTTAATGCTTAGTAAAGCTACATCAAATTATCCACCATGTACCAGGTGTTGCTTACATTCTCATGCAAGAATATATAGGAGGCATATGAGATAAGCCACGGAGAGGCAACAATCACTTCAAGTATTAAAGAAAACAGAAGAGGTGCACCAGTCAGCTATAAAGAAACACTGAACTGTATAATGCCCCAGTGGTGTAGTCTACGTGATACGCAGGTATACGCCGTATACCCACTAGAAATTGTCAAGGATTTCCGTATACCCACTAAAAATAGCTTGAGGATGCGTAACAGCATGGTTTTCTGAAATTTCAAACTTTTAGTCATAATTCAGATGTAAAGCACTGACCAGTAGCATGCTACACTTGCTATTTTAGCGGGTTGAACTGCATATATATTAGGCTAGATGTATTTGGTGTGTTTGAATTCCTGCCGAACTGCGCGATCCGATTCGCGTATATAATCAAATTACCATAGCGGCGCGAAAGTGACTGGGGAGCAGACTGGTGTGGCACCAGAAGAACCCACAAGCGAGTGACAGCAAAGTACCGCGAGAGCGATTACATTTATCACATGGAGAAATCTGCTTTGAATCGCTCTCGCGGTACTTTGACATCACCAAAGGGTCTGCTTAGCGCCAAATGAAGTCGAACCTGCAGTGTAGCTGCTCACGCGACACTGTAAACAAACAATCCATGTGAAGTGAACGAGCTGCTGCAATATAAAATCCGGAGAGTTAACAACGCACATGTGAGTAAACAACATCAGTCCAGTTTATTAGTTTATCTGGAGGTAAGGCTCCAAATGCAATAAAATAAGCCCGTAATTATATCCTGATGGTTTTAGCTTTCAGCATGTTTGCTTGTGGTTCATAGTGTTAAACTTTCCTTCTCTGTGTTAATTTATATATCTACGTTCAAGATGTATATGATCTTAAACTTTTGTGAGGAAAATCATGTCTGCGTTGATGTTCAGTTCAGACTTGCAAATTAAAGATAATTTTCTTCACTTTGGTTTGGGTGTCTAATGTTAGGCTACATTATGGTCTTGTAATAATAATTAAGTAAAAGCCTATTTTCATTTTTAGACTCTGCTTGTATTATAAGCTTTTATTTCAATGACTATGGAAATTAGAGTTAATTCATGGTCATCTTAAATGTGTATTAATTAAAAACATTTACACCATTAAATTACACATGGTAATGTTATCAATAGTTGTCAGATAATAGCTATTGAAAGAGTGGATTTTTTTTTCTCCTTCAATGCATGTGTTAGCCACGGATTGAAGATTGTAAACAGTTTATTTAATTTTAATTAACAGTTGAGTAACTTTTGGCCCTGAGTTAGATGTTGATTAACACTAAACCAGTCTAAAAATCCATCCAGTTTCCCCAGCTGTAAACCCATTGACTGTTAAAGTCTTTTTTTCTTATAATAAACTGACATGTTGATAACACATTCAGTTTATGTGTTTATGAGTACACTTTCAGAATGCTCTCGATTACATGAAGATCCATACTGTATGCATTTGTAAGTGTGGTGGTGCTTATGGGGTGTCACTCTGGGACGAGTGAGCATAAGGGTGATAGGGAAAAATCACAGTATACTCACTACAAAAATCTAGACTACACCACTGTAATGCCCTTACCCAAAAGACCCATGTTAAATTCAAGATGAAATGTTAAAAGGTCAAAATACTCAATTAAGCCCTTAGATAACACCATACCAACTGTGAAAACCTTTTAATCCTAAAAGACACTCTTCATTGGTGTAAAACAAAAAAAGTAAATAATATTTAAAAAAATTACAATTAATCCAAACTTAAAAGTGTATATTTCATTGTATTTAATATTTATGTATACTATACTTCAAACTACTATTTTACATCAAGTCATGTATCGTTTTTGGGTGTGTCCTTTTAAATGAAAATGAGCTGATCTTTGCACTAAATGGCGGTTTTGTGGTTGGATAGTGCAGATTAAGGGAGGGTATTATCCCTTTCTGTCATCACAAGGGCAGTGTTGGGTAAGTTACTCAAAAAAAGTAATTAATTACTAGTTACTAATTACATCTTTAATCATGTAATTAGATTACTTTACAAATTACTCTTTCCAAAAAGTATTTAACTACTTATTAGTAATTACTTTCTAAATCCTATTTAGTACATGATACAGCTTGAAATGGCTCAAAAAATAATTTATAAAGTAGCCATCAATTATTCTGGTCCCACTTTAGGGTCCAATCATCTCTATTAACTAACTATTAACTACTTTTGCCTCAATATACTCCAAATACTGCTTATTAATACTAAAGAAGTTGTTAAGTATTGGTAGAAATTGGGAGGGTTAAGGACGTATAATAAGGTTTTTCAGAATCAGATATGTGCTAAGCATTAATAAACAGCCAGCATCTCATTAATATTAATGCTAATAATCAACCAGTTAATAGTGAGAATTTTAAACTTAAACCATGTTAAATCCACCTTTGCATTACAGTTAACATGTTAGTTTTAGAGTCCATACACAGTATTTAGTTACATCAGAAGTAACTGTAATTAGATTACAAGAAAAATAAGAGTAATCCCTTACTTTACTTTTTCAAGGGAAAAGAAATTTAATTACAGTAACTAATTACTTAGTAAATAGTTACACCCAACACGGCACAAGGGGGCCAGATTTCAATTACCTATTTTTCACATGCTTGCAGAGAATGGTTTACCAAAACTAAGTTACTGGGTTGATCTTGCAAAGCATGCTGGAAAGTGGAAATCCACATCAACCAATCGTGTTGATTTAACCCTTAAACTGAAGTAAATTTGCAGTGCCAAATCTTTCTTAGCCTAACTGGCAGATTGAATACCATAAAAGTCATCACAACCACCAGAAGTTTGTAATTATTTGCAGGGTTTGTTAAAAATGTTCAAGTTAGCAAAGTTCTTTGACCCATTTTATTTCAGTTTGTGGGACTCAAAGCGGTGAAATCGTTGAACACACATCACTCTTTTAAATTGAATAAACTTTTTTTTACTGGCTTGAGTACAGTTTTACAGTCATTTTAAATGAGTACATTGTACTGTTCGGGTTTGGCAGAGTGCATGGAGGTTTAAATCATATTCTCACAATCCCACTCCGACTGTCTGTCAAAGGCAAGAACCCAATATCAATAAATTACAAACTAAGCACTGCTTAATCCTTATGACATTATCCCAAAAATTATAATATGGCTGATAGGGTGAAACATCAACTCCTTACCGTACTTACTTATGCAAACAAAACAAAAAAACTCTGCCAAAACAGCCATCTGTGCAGTTCAAGACACAAACCCCACAAAACAAACTAGATCTCCAGTCAAATATTTGTTTTCCTGATGCAATCTTGTCTGCTGTTAAAGTTTATGGATGACACCAAACACATAACAAAAAACAAACTAAAACAAAACTTTAAATGTTGTGATGGGCACGATCAGTCTATTTCGATTGTGGCAGTGTTCACAAATAAAATTATATAGCACAATAGCTGTTGCACTGCATCATGTTACAGTCTGACATCTGCTGACTGATAGTAAACATGAGGAGTTGGGTTGCGATATATTACCATATACAACAACAGCCTACTTTATCCCACTATCAAATGCATCTACTAACTTCAAGCACTTTAAGACAAATGATCAGATATATAATGACCTCTCTGGATCAATTCCAGCATGTTGTATGTGTACTAAAGCAGATGGCACCTATTTCCCGGTCTGTTCACCTGTGATCTCATTCCCATTTCATAATGCTCAAGTAATATCCTTATGGGAGTCAAGACCTCCATAATAATGGTGTCAGGTTCCTGGAATCATTGTCCTTGACCTCTGGACCGCCTTCAGGCAGGTTATGGTGTTTTGGTTGAGGGCTTGTTTGTGAAAACATGGTATCATTAACCTCATCATTAATTCATTTCAAATCCATTTATTTTCCCATATCTAATGCATGATCCTGATTCAAGACCCGCCTCCATTTCATCTCATCCTGCTTCTCAGGTCTGCTCGGTTTAACAGAGCATTTGTCTAATTTTCATCATCCTAAGATCTTTAAGTGCATAATGTCACAGCAAATACATCTTTGTGCATAAAGACATATGTGATATTAGATTATACGTTTGCCTTTTGTGATGCTGTGCCTAATTAATCAAATGTAGGAAGGACATTAATTTTTCTTCCTAGACTTTAGCCAAACTGTTTTTACCAAGCACAGATGGTATAACTTTATGGAAGATATCAATCTTTTTCAGTGAATCAAGTCTTAAAGACACTGCCAGATGCTTGTTAAAAAGGCACATGGCAAAAATCAAAAAATGAAATGATTAATGCTATTCTTATCCACTATGATATGAAAAACGTTATTTCTAAAGTTTTTACAAATGAGGATGTCCCTAAAGGGAGGATTTTCCTGGATCAGGTTTTGCTCACTTTCCGAAATAGTTACGTACACACACACACACACACAGTTGTATTTTCTACCCCCTTTCCCTAACCCAACCCCCCCAAACATTTTGTTTTATAATCAATTTTAATCATGGAGACCGGCCAGCAGTCCCCACAATGTAGGTTAAGACTAAACTACCATTTTGGGGAAATTGGGACTCTGCCATATCAACGTACACATGCACAAAATGAGGTATAAACTTAAAAAAAAAAAAAAAAACTAAAAAAAGAAAGGCCTATATTTAGCTTTTTCAATAAATATGTAACTTTTTAAAAGGTGCTAATATGTACCATTTTGGTACAGATATGTACTCTTTAGATACCAGTATGTACCTCTAAACTAAAGTACCAATGTATGCATTTAAAGGATTAGTCCATTTTCTTAAAAGAAAAATCCAGATGGTTTGCTCACCACCGTGTCGTCCGGAATGTTGATGCCTTTTTTTGTTCAGTCGAGAGGAAATGTTTTTTGAGGAGGGCATTGCAGGATTTTTCTCGTTTTGATGGACTTTGGTGGAGCCCAACATTTAATACTTAACAGTTTTTTTCAACGGAGTTTCAAAGGTCTATGGGCGATCCCAGGCGAGGCATGGGGGTCTTGTCTAGTGAAACGATTGTCATTTTTGACAAGAAAAGTAAAAAATATGTACTTTAAACCACAACTTTTGTCTAGGTCCGGTCCAGCTCGACCTAACGTAAATGCGTGGTGACGTAGGGAGGTCACGTGTTACATATATAAAACGCACGTTTGCGGACCATTGTAACAATAAACTGACACAAAGACATTAAATAGTATCAGTTGACATACAACAACGTGGGAACGGTCCTCTTTGAAGACACTTGTAAACACTGGGGCGGAGTTTCGCGTTCGTCCTCTGTGACCTCTTGACGTCATGACGTATTGCGTGGGGTCAGCTGGCGCATCACGGCCGTTTCTAGACGAGAAGTTGTGCTTTAAAAGTGTATATTTGTTATTTTTCTTGTCAAAAATGACTATCGTTTCGCTAGATAAGACCCTTATGCCTCGTTTGGTATTGTTTATAATCCTTTGAAACTCAGTTGAAAAAAACTGTTAAGTGTTGAGTTAAGTATTAAATGTTGGGCTCTATTAAAGTCTATTAAAATGAGAAAAATCCTGCAATGTTTCTCTCAAAAAACACAATTTCCTCTCGACTGAACAAAGAAAGACACCAACACCCTGGATGACATGGTGGCGAGTAAATTATCTGGATTTTTCTTTTAAGAAAATGGACTAATCCTTTAAGGTACCATTATGCACCTTAAGGCCGGGATACACTGCACGATAATTGGCTGTCCCGGATGAAAGATTGCCATCGTGAAACTCCATCGGTGGTCCTATGTCGTACAGTGAGAGAGGTTCAAAGACGGCCGTTTTCTCGGTCTTGCGTCCAAAGATAGCCTACGATAGTTTTCTGGCAGTGTCAGAAATTCAGCATGATCACCGCACAGTGTGTTTGCTGCTACGACCTGCGCGCCGGTATTTGTTTACCACGAGCGCATGCTGGTGACGTTGCGCAACGTGTGACGCAGCCGCCGAAGCTTCGTGTAATCATCGTACAGTCTACATGCCTCTCGTACCCGAGTTTAAACGATACATGTCGCACAGTGTGATAAGGTAATGATCTTATAAGAGGACAAAAATCGTGCAGTGTATTCCGGGCTTTATAGGTACAAAACTGTACTTTTTGAAAAGGTACTGCCCCAGTGACTTCTTTTTTACCTTTGTGTACCTTTTTTTAAAGTGTAGATTTTAGCGCCCAAAACAAACACCAGCGACAATTAAAGGATGAAACACTGATGAATTTTAAAATAATGGCATATGGGACATGCAGTAGAAGAGAAATTCCTTTCAATAACCCTTAAAAAAAACGTAAAAAAGCACATTCGTTGATTCGTGACATTGCTATTACATCTATCAATAATAGTCATTTATGATAGTAAGTCCTCCATACATAATTCAAAGCCTTATTTCATTGTCACATTCAGGTTGGGCAGGCATACATCTCTGTCTATAGGAAATATGGGTTTAATCTATCATTAGTGGGGTGAAAATTAAGAACATCTTGTCTCCTGTTCTTTCGCTTTGTCCCTTCATGACCAGAAACAGCAGATGATTGTAATAGATAGGCTGTCTTTTGAAAATTTCCAAATGAATTATTTCAGCATGACCTTCATACAAAGGCTTTTCACATTAAATGGATGTTTCTGGTGGTGGTAAGGGACAAAATGCTGCTCTTTAGTGATGCCTGTGGATGTAGATTTCTGGGTCAAGACAGTGGCATGTAACCAAAAATCCATCTGGACACCAATTTAAAAGGGATTTAAAAGTGGCATCATTTATTTACCCATACGTTGTTCAAAACCTGTATGAAATTATTTATTCTGTTATACACAAAGAAAGATATTTTGATCAATGATGGTCGCGGTACCCATTAACTTCCAGAGTAGGAATAACAAATACTACTAAGTCAATAAGATACCACCAGCTGTGTGGCTACAATCATTTATCAAAATATCTCAGTTTGTGTTCGGCAAAATAAAGAAACTCAAATAGGTTTACAAAAGAGAATGAAATTGCCCGATCTCAATCTCACGACATTCAGATTCCGATGCCGGTCCTTTTGTTGCAAGTTCTGCAAGCCATAACAATGCAAACAATAATGTCACAGTGCACATGCACACTCACAGTGGAAGCAGTTCCCGACCTGTTATCCAACAGTTACATTAATTTTATTCCATACCTGGAAACGTGATACGTTTTACATAGACCGCACCATAGTATGGTAGTTGGAGAAACTAATTAGCTTGTCACGACCAGTGTTGGGGAAAGTTACTTTTAAAAATAATGCATTACAATATTAAGTTACTCCCAAAAAGTAACTAATTGCGTTACTTTCATGGAAAGTATTGCTTACGTTACTTTTTTGTTACTTTTTCTTACTTTTCTGAGGTTTGATCTCTTTCAGGCCTTGCAGGTGTTTTTTATGACTGAAAAGTTTTGCATTCAGAAATTGCATATAAATCAAAAAAATTTCGAGCTCTGGTCGGCCATCTCAGTTTCTGACTCAAACTGTTCCTACACAGGCGTGTACGCATAAAGTGCATAATGTGACTACGCTTAGAGCCTGTTTACACAAGAACGCTCAAGGGTGAAAACGTAAAAATATTTTATCAGATGTGCCTTTCGTTTACATGGTGACTGCATTTTTGAGGCTTAAAAACACAAAAAAGTGGAACCACCCTCCAGAGTGGAAATCTTAAAAACGATCTACCCTCGCGTTTCCATCTGAAGGGTAAAAACACAAAAGTCTGGTCTTGTCGCGTACGCGTCAAAGGCATGCGCCAGTTCCGAAAAAAACAACAACAAACATGTCTTTTTTTCCATATGTTGGACCTTTAAGTTGCCATAGCAGCTCTGATAAATATACAAGTCTTTCCAGCAGTTGTACAAAATATTCACAGCTAGTATTTCTGATCAGGGAAGGTGCATTAATTACCTCCATCAAATTGTTGATGTGCCAATTTGTCTGAGGCAAACCAGACAGCTTTGGACGAGACCTGGGAGAACAAGGAAGAGGGTTGTACGCAGGCGGGCAGGCTTGGTGTTTCTGTGTGTCAGTGCTTCACATTGCCACCTAGCTGCCTGGAGTGCATACTACATCGAATATCACACACTTTCGCGTCACCATATGCATGCAGATTTCCCCCCGAAATGCTTGTATAAATGCGAAATTAAAAGTAATAACGCAACTTGCATTACTTTTTAAAAAAAGTATGTGTGTATATTTAAAAAGTAATGTGTTACTTTACTCGTTACTTCAGAAAAGTAATATTATTACGTAATGCACGTTACTTGTAATGCGTTACCCCCGACACTGGTCACGACTCACGACTGTTTCCTTAAAACATAACTTTGTCGCAAATCCGTCATTTGAATGTTGGTTCAACAATATTGTTGTTGTAAATTACGTACTTTGCTTTTTTGTTGTTGTGTTTAAGTTCCCTGTTGTTTTAACAATGTCAGTGAGCCTGACCGAGTTTAAGAGCACTTTATTTGAGATCTTGAAAGAAGATCATGTAATTATAAATTATAAACTATAAACAAAAAATGATCGGAAATCTTGTGTGTTTAAGTGTTTAGGGATTACATGATATGGGAATATTTTTCTCATTTCTATGTAAAGCACTTTGAATGACCTCTGGGTACGAAATGATCTATACAAATAAACTTGCCTTGCCTAATATATGTATATTGACATACATATGTGTCTGCAAAAGGGGGTGTGTAATTGTGCACTTCAATTACAAACAAAATGCTTTCTTGCAAAATCAGCATATCAATTCAATCAAACAAAAAGAAGAAACAAAATGATATCTTCCGTAAAAAGAAATGTTGAAGCAAAACACTCTTCACACTATGATAACATGCCTTTCAACAAATTATGCACTATAAGCTTAAGTCCTACACAGCAGTTTTTTGAAATGCACCCCGCCCCCCTTGGGTACGGCACATCCCTTTGTGGCCCCCCAAAGAATATTTATAACATAAAACAATTCTAAAATGTAAAATTAAAAATAAACAAAACATTAAATTATACATTTTTGGTTATTATCCTTATTTTTTAAGGATTAATTACACAAAATGTATGATAAATAAATGTTTTTTATACCATGGGGCTGTTATTCTGATTGGCTGAGAAATGTTCCATGGGTGTTAATTATTTTTCAATAACCGCACACCTAACCTTTAAAATGTCTTAAAAATAAGCACCAGAGCAATATTTTTGGTAACCGTGGTTCAAGCGGAATAATTGACTCCGGTCCTTTGAAATATTCGAAAATAATGCACACCCGCGGTGTAACGGCACGACGCGAATAACCACCTTGGGTGTGCATTATTTTCTTATAATTCAACGGCCCACCATCAATTATTCCTTACTTGTAAAATGACGTAAAACTGGGGGCCTCCTGGCACAGTCTCGCAGGCACCCCAATTTGAGAAACTCTGCTATACAGGCCCTCGTACCATAGCAAGAAAATTACTTCTATAACTCGTGCAAAATCGCAAACTCGTTATTAAAGCGAAATTTTCTTCATTGCGTTGAAAACTATTGTGGCCAAATTTAACAGAGAGAAGCCCCGATGGACTTCATTAGCATCAACAAAATTTCGTTTTTTAAAGGACACAGACAGACTGAAAGTTGCATGTTGATCGACTATTCTTAGCTATGCGTGTTTGTGAATAAAGCATTATTTTATTTTTCCCCTCACACAAACGCCATCCTGTGCTGCCCGGTTTAAAACAGCTCGACAGACTCGTGGCAAGTTAGACAAGAAGAGGGGAGGAAAGGTGAGCCAGAACTGCGGCAATTATATTCCCGTCATTGCTAATGATGACAGGCGGCCCGACCTGAAAGTCAGCCATCAATCACAGCGTGGGTGAGCGCTCTGGAGACGGTGGCCCTGAATTTTTTGACACTGTCCATCGAACCAGTTCCACCAGAATGGGAAAAACACCGATAGATACCTCGACCTGCACCTCAATTAGAGTCTGAAGTCTCGATGTGCTCCCAATTATTTGAAACCGCAAAGCCTAGAGGAAGATCACGGATGAAGAGGGTTTGAACTCGCCTTTAAACTCAGATATGAGATGAAGTGGGCTGTAAAGGTTTTTTTTTTATTAGTTGACATCTGCAACTGAACACAATCTTTCTTTATATGTGAAAACACATCAGAAGACTAACTCAGTATATCTTTAAAGGGTGGCAGCACATCACACCTCTTCACAAAGTGTAAGAATGAAATACAAAATGGGCTTAAATGATACAAAAATAGATCATTTGTAGGTCAATCTACTACCGTGATTCACAGCCATGTGGAAAACAAGTATTTTTTCCAATTACGAGTATAAACAATTAAAAAGGCATAAAAACTATTTTTACAAACTGTACCGTTAGGATTAAAATAATAAAATTCACAGTTACATGGATAAAAGTCTGAAGTAGAGGAAATCTTGCTACACAGTAGTTTCATGTTTCCACAAGCCGGTTTTAATATTCGCAGAACTCTCCACGTTCAGAGGTGACAAATTCTGCACCCTCTCCGAGTCTTTGGCAGGTCCGCTTTGGCACGCCAAATTCAACCCATACGACTTTGGCTGGACCTCGAGTTCAACCGGGATGGGCTGTTTTGGACAGTCAACAGTTTGGCTGGTGACATCAGTCCCTGATCCCACCCCCGATCCCATTGCACCTCCATTACCTACGTGCCCAAAACCGTTACTCAGGCCGTTGCCCAAACTGTTTGTTAGGCCATTGCTCAAACAGATGCCTGCACCTTTTCTGGCCCCCTTATCGAGGTGCCGTGAACGACGGGGTAAACTGGTGCTGGCATCACTGCTGTCCTGTTGTAACTGGCTTTGCTGGCGCTCACGGTAAGCCAGGTACGCTGCACGTCGACTGTTGCGCGCATGTATGCTGTCGTGATGGTGCTGGCGCTTGTGTGGGACGCTCTGCACGCTACCCTCGACGCTGGTGGGGACGTCGTAAGAGTACTCGCGCAAAACGGTTAACCTGCTTGCGCGATGCGCCCTCGACCTGTTTTTGTGATGTCGCCCAGTGTGTCCATTAAGGCTGCCTCCTGTTGATGGGAGGTGGTTGTTGTTGTTGACTGAACTGGGCCGATATTGGACTTCAACAGGTGCGACGTGCATCTTTATCTCATTGTCCACTGAATGTTCAGTCAAGCTGTTGTCCAACAAGGCGGCCCCATTGGTAACCACAGGGGCCGCTCTGCACTGGGCGGCTTCTACTTGCAGATTGGTCAGTTTACAGCCCTGGGCGGAGTTGTGCAAACTTGGCGCGCTCTTATTGGTGCAGGAAGATTCCGCACTGCTGGCCGGACATTTGGCTCCCTCTACGTTTTCTCGGGGTGGCAATGTGGATCCGCTGGCATCCGGGAGAGGCATAAGTAAAGAGTCAACTTGTACAGCATAGTTACGTTGGCCCAAGCAACAAGCCCGTGACCAATGATGCCGCATGTCTTGTCGATTCACGCAGTGGTGAGCCACAAGAAATGCCCCAAGGGCCAGAGCTGCAGCTCCAAACAAGCAGGTAAATACCAGATCAGCTGGATGCTCCTGGGACACGGCAAAGGCTCCAAACACCCACAGCGACGCATAAAGCGCCAGTGATCCCGCGACGCCGAGGAGCTGGGCCGCAAACGTATGTTCGTTCTCCAGCGCCGACATCGGTACCTGCTGCGTGGCACCCAGAGATGAGGACTCCAGGTGGCTGGGGGTAACTTCAGTCACTTCGGCGACAGAAAGACGCTGCTGTTCTTCAGACAGCTCCTTGAGTTCGAAGCGCCGCTCGGGGTGTCGACGGAGCTGAATGAGGATGCTGAGGAAGTACATGCAGTCCACAAAAACGATAAAAGCTGCCGTTCCGTAAAAAGCAAGACTGGGCTCCCATGCCATCCAACAGCTGTGAACAAAAACAACAAAACATTATTCCTAAATACCAAAATACCTCAATTGTTTCAAGTTCACATTACACAACTGAAATTGAGATCCGCAATAATTCAATAAAGCAAGGGTTTGCAAAAACATTTCTAGGACTCAAGGGGTTTCATTCAGGGTTCCCACTCAAAGTCAAATGTTACATTTCTTTCAAATGATTTTCACTAACAAGTTAAATTTCCATGACCTATGTCTGGGATGCCGTAAGCCTGGATAATGTAGTGTACACCGTGAGTTTATAAAAATGTAGCTTAAAGGCGTTTAATGAATAAACAATGCCGATAAACAATGGTTTAAATTGTAGTGAGAGGAGGCTTGGACCAGGAAATGGTATTCCTTACATCCCAAGTTAACCAGAGGATTACATTTTGATAAATGGAATAACTGTATGTATTAAAGCAACAAACAAAAATCTTTGATATTCCATGATTTGGACAAAAAAATATAAAATCCCTGACTTTCAACCTTTTAAAATTCCATGATATTCAGAAATTCCATGACCCGTGGGAATTTGAATTTTTTGGATGGTACTGTTGATCTTTACCATTGATTTCAATCTTTGACATGACCTTACTTAGTCAATATTAAATAAATCAAGGTTATTTTTCACAGATTGTTCTTTACATAATGTAGGATACGGTGGCGGCCGGTGACTTATTTTTTCGAGGGGGCTTGATGCAAAGTTCGTCACAACTTGTATGTAGGCCGTCATGTGTGTGGTTCGTAATTTCAAAATATGTCTTCTGCGCGTAAAGTGATCCTATGTGCATTACGTGTCTTGTCAAAATAAGTGCCTGGTGCAAACGTGTCTAAAGGGTTTATTGTAAAAGAGATGCTCGCGTTTGCCAGATACTCCCATAATCTCGTGTGTAATCAGAGTTTACTCTTAAGAGAGTGTCTTGCGTTTATTTTGTGAATGTGTGCGTCTCTTTTATCATAAACGGTTTTGACACGTGTGCAGCAAGAACTTATTTTGACAAAACACGTGATGCACACAGAATCTCTCAAAGCGCAGAACACATATTCTAAAAAAAAGGAACCACACATGACTTTGAAAGCTGCAGGTGTTTTGACATTTTCTGCCATTTGGCTGAATGGCCGTATATGGCAGACAACTGGGCAGTGACAACTACAGCAGCGGCAGAGGAGGTCGTTTGACGCACACAGAGGTATTTTATGGGTTTTTAAAATATCGATAGTAGAGATCGAAATATCGATACACTATCAATATTTTTGCACAGCCCTAATGACACTCCAAACACTTATTTTGAATTAGCGCCCCTCGGATGAGCAGTCACGAGCTGCCACTGGTAGGATATCTTTATGTAGAAAACAGTACAAAAATCACAAATTTACCTGGATTTTTACAGACTTCACAATGTTAAACACAGTGGCGGCTTGTGACTGCTCTTCCAAGGGGCGCAGATTCAAAATAAGTGTTCGGAGTGTCGTGTGTGTTGCTTGCGTTTTCAAAATATGTGTTTGTTGCGTCATGTGAACCATGTGCATTACGTGTTTTGTTAAAAAAAGTGCCTGCTGCACACTCGTCAAAACCATTTATGATAAAGCGACGCTCAATTCACAAAATACACGCAAGACACTCCCTTAACAGTCAGGCGCGGATTAAGAGGACTTTGGGCCCTGGGGCTATAGCAACATCAAGGGCCCCCTTTCATCCGATTGTCAGCAATACATATTTGTTCATATTAATCAGTGTATTTAATTAATGTTTTTCTTTATCATGATTTATTATTATTATTATTTTTGCACAATAAAAAGTTCAGGCTATTTAACACAGTAACCCTCTACTGCACAGATTTTGGGAACATTTTATTGATAAAACATTTGTACCCCATGTAGTGCCTACCCAGTCTCACAAGGTTTCATGATATAGTCATGTAATTTTTTTTATTCTTTTTTGAAATTTGGAAGTACTTTACCATGAATAATTTTAGGGATAGTTCAATAACATCACCCTCATGTTGATAGCATGAGGGTTATTAACAGCCTACATTTACACTGCATTTACAATAACACAAATGCTATGATTGTTATTTTAGAAGAGTTTATTAAAAGCTGATATACGAGGTGATTTTGGCTAGATCAGTGATTTTCAAACTGGGGGCCGCGAGATGGTGCCAGGGGGGCCCCAGCTTTATGACATTTTATGAAATACATTAATTTATCATGAATTCTGTGTAATTAAACCTTAAAAAAAATAACGCTACTAACCAAAAGCAAAATTTTTTGTATAATTTTATGGTTTTTTTATTAAAATTTTGAGTTTTAGAACAGTTTTTTGTCACAAATTTTCTTTGGGGGGCCGCGAAGGAATGCACCGTACACAAGGGGGGCCGCACGCTAAAAAAGTTTGGGATACACTGGGCCAGATTACCTGTGTGCCTCACGCAGTGCAGAGCTTTACTGATGCTCTTCTCTTGTTGTGTTTATGAGCGCTTTTAAATTTAAATGCAAGTGATAGTTTAATTGTAGATTGCGTGTAGCGCAGACAATTCAGCGCAAATTCCAAAATATGAGAGAATACACTGTTACACAGAACGCGCGCATACCGCACCATAGAGGGAGAGAGCTCTCTCACAGCAGAGCGTGCGTGCACGAAAAAGGCGCCACATGAACGCTAGCAACAGTGAATGAAGCCGTTTTAAAAATTTAAATAAAAATGTAAATGGTAATCATGAAAAATCTATTTGTGGCAGCCAGTTTTGATTCTGTGGCGGCGCGCCACAAATAATGTATGGAAAAAACTGCTTTACCATCCACATAGTGCTTAACTCATTAACTTCAGCTGCCTGCTTACCTTTTTCGATGTATAACACGAGGGGGCCGATGCATGGGGGGGGGGGGGTTAAGCTTGTTTTTCCTATTTTTGTGAACCATTATCACTTTTTTCATCATTTTTGAACTCCAGCGAGCGATTCATAGGCCTACCAATGTTTTACATGAAAGCATAACGAAAAGAGGCGTTTCCCAACGTCATGGCGCAAATTGTAGAGTTAATTTGATTGAGCGGTAAATTATATCAGTCAGGCACATTCTCCAATAACTTCTTGTTATTTTATTATACACAAATCAACCAACTATGACTTGCCAATCTCATGTCCTCCAGCCAATCACAGCAAACGCGAGCGTCTCTGTTATCATAAACCTCTTAGACGCATCTGCAGCAGGCACTTATTTTGACAAAACACGTGACGCACACACGTCCACTCGACGCGCAGAACACATATTTCGAAATGACGAATGCAAAGTTATTGTGACGAACTTTGCAAAGAAGTCACCGGCCGCCACTGATTAAACACATTCAAATGGTTTACATTGTAAATAGTTAACATTATAAATAAATAAATCCAACTCAATTATCAAATACCAATCTTTATTGATCTAGAAAGTAAGAAGTACGTATCGATTATAATGTATCAAGGGCTTTATGTCACTTTGGACCGTCTTCTATTTTGAGATTAATTAAGCTCTGATGATCTCAAATGATTTGGATTTTTAAATTAAACCGTGTCGTTTCACAATCCAAACAGCTGCCACAAGCGAGAGAGAAAAATGGGAAGCTAACAGGCACAAGGTGGAGAGACTTCTACCCAAAATAGCACACCATAATTAGGTTAGCGCACAACTTCAGAGCACCTAAACTATTCTCCTCCATAAAGTATTATTCTGCACTTTGCAAAGCGTGGGCATTAGGCTCCATCGATAGCAACAGCAATTTCTCACGGCACAGAGACTATGAAATGACAGAAGTGTTCACTGGGGGATTCAGAAAGTGGCCTGAGGCAGATACAGGCTGTACGTTTCATGAGCCTCTTGACATGTGCAGTTTATAGAAATGCAGTTATGGGATCCTCAATATCAATACATTTCAGCTAATGTTACATAAATGTATTAAAAAGCCAAGGTATGATCAATCATACAAAATGTGTTATATTCATTTTAGAAAATAAAATACTATCAGCGCATCTTCAAAAAAAAAAAAAAAGACTTGGATATAATAGTTTGAGTTAATAATTTCTTAACTCTTAATACTTACTAAGGTGCACTGGGTTGGTTGCCATAGTTTTTAATGTTAGCAGCAGCTGTTATTCCACAGACAATAATTGGTATCCCACCACCGATTAAGTAAAATCTGTAAAAAAAAAAATCTGATTAGAGAAAACTTTACATTTAGATGACAAAAATATTTTCTTTTAAAGGAAAACTTTTATTATTAATAATCCATGATTAATAAACCGAGAAAAGTTGTTTTCTCTTTACTGACATCTAGTGAACAGAAGGTAAACCGAATTCAAAAGCATATGGTCTTGTCTTTAAAGCAAAGCAAGGATGAATCTCCCATCTGTCCAAAATAAATGTCTATTCATGTGTCCGTCACCACAAAATACTTTCTTGGAAATCTTAAAACCAGGACAAAGTAAAGCCAGCACAACTAGTGCAACCATATTGTATTACATTTGGTTTATAACCACTAATCCACAGCCCTGACACATTTGTGACCCTGGACCGCAAAAGGGGACATTTTTGGAAATTGATGATTAATATATCACCTGAAGAGGTGAATAAATAAGCTTTCAATATATGGTTTGTTAGTATAGGACAGATTTTTCCAAGATACAACTATATGAAAATCTGGAATCCAAGGCTACAAAAAAGTTTAAAGTTGTCTAAATGAAGTCCTTAGCAACACATATTACCGATAATAAATATTTTGTCATATATTTACAACAACAAGATGTTTACTTAATATCCTGATGATTTTTGCCATAAAAAGTCGATAATTTATTTTAGACCCATATAATGTATTGTTGGCTATCGCTACTTTATACCCGTGTGACTTATGATTGGTTCTGTGATCCAGGGTCCTTATTCTAGAGCTGACAAAATTAAGGTGTTAATAATGCATCAATGTAAATTCATTTTAACGACACTAATTCAGCGAGCAATTTCAGTTTGACCCTTGGCCTAGCCCGTTGTTGGATAAATTGAGACGCAGCCTTAGACAGTAAATGTGTACCGTCCTAAATGCTTAACTAATATAATGTGCGTCTGAGATTTTGGTTTTGGTTTTAAAACATGCAGTTCTTCAGCTTGCAGCTTGCTTGATGTTAAAATAGTCACTAAGAAAGATAAAGTTCGGAACCTGATTGATGTTTAAAGAGTTATTAAGAGCAATAAGACTCGAAAACGACCTAGTGCTGACTGACACAGCTGAAGCATGCACACAGTGTCTCAATGTCAAAAAAATAAAAAAAAATTTGTTTACATATTAAATGTGTGTGTAAAGTGTATAATAATTATGTATATAGCACAGGTGAATATATATATATATATATATATATATATATATATATATATATATATATATATATATATATATATATATATATATATATATATATATATATATATATAAATATATTCACAATTTATATTTATTTATTCAGACTTATAACTATATATTCAGATTTACATTTATATATTCGGACTTAGATTTATATATTCAGATTTACATTTATATATATTCAGACTTATATTTATATATTCAGATTTATATTTATGTATTCAAACTTATAACTATATATTCACAATTTGCATTTAAATATTCAGACTTATATTTATATATTCATGATTTACATTTATATATTCAAAGTTATAAGAAAAATTAAAATATGCACTTTTAAACCACAACTTCTTGTCTTCCTCCGGTCCTGAGACGCGACCTCACGTAATTGCATAATGACGTCAAAAGGTCACGTGTTACATATATGAAACGCACATTTGCGGACCATTTTAAACAATAAACTGACACAAACACATTAATTAGTATCATTCCACATACAACAACATTGGAACGATCCTCTTTCTCCACACTTGTAAACACTGGGGCGGAGTTTCGATACGTCATCCGTGACCTCTTGACGTGATGACGTATTACGTGAGGTCGCGCTGGCGCGTCACAGGACCAGAGGAAGACGAGAAGTTGTGGTTTAAAAATGAATTTTTTTTTCAAAAATAACAATTGTTTCGCTAGATAAGACCCTCATGGTGTTTGCTCCCTCGTCACTTCTTAAAAAAGTTGATGACTTCACACTGGATGTGGATGGCTGCTCAATCTCAGCATCTTCGCAAGTACGCAACCTGGGCGTCATTATGGACTCTACTCTCTCTTTTCAGCAACACATCAAAAACACTACCAAAATTGCCTTTTACCATCTAAGGAACATCTCAAGACTCCGACAGTATCTCTCCAACTCTGTCGCTGAGACCCTCATTCATTCTTTCATCACCTCACGACTTGATTATTGTAATGGCATCCTTTTAGGTCTACCTAGTGAGGCTACTGACAGACTCCAGTATGTACAGAACTCTGCAGCTAGGATGCTTACACACACAAAACTTGAACTTCATATTACTCCAATGCTGAAGAAGCTTCACTGGTTGCCAGTTAAGTCCCGGATCACGTATAAAATCCTTCTTCTGACGTACAAATCTCTTCATGGACTTGCACCTCAGTACCTCAGTGATCTACTACAACCATACAATCAAGCACGATCCCTGCGGTCCTCTGACAAGGACCTGCTCGCTGTCCCTAAGTCCAGGCTAAGGACGTTTGGAGATAGAGCTTTCTGTGTGGGTGCTCCATCACTCTGGAACAAGCTTCCTTATGCCATTCGCTCTGCCTCCTCTTTAACAACCTTCAAAAAGCAGCTAAAAACTCATCTCTTCACTGAGGCCTATGGCCTGTAGCCCCCCCCCCTTCTCCCCTCCCCATGTTTTTGTTAAGCGTCCTTGGGTTTTTGAAAGGCGCTATATAAATTAAAGTTATTATTATTATTATTATTATTATGCCTCGTCCTTTGAAACTGCAATTTTAAACTGCATTAAAACTGTTAAGTGTTGGGGTCCATTAAAATGAGAAAAATCCTGGAATGTTTTCCTCAAAAAACAATTTCTTTTCGACTAAACAAAGAAAGACATCAACATTTTGGATAACATAGTGGTGAGTAAATTATCTAGATTTTTTTTTAAGAAAATGGACCTTTAAGGTATGGATGCTGTGTGTTTGTTTTTGAACCTAAAAAAAAATATTTTTTTACTGGATTTTTCTCAAAAATAACTTTGCTGACTCTTTCACTAATAATATATATACATTTGCATAAAGCATCCATGTGTGTCCATTCCTGTGTTGATTAAAGTATAAAAAACTTAAAAAGTGTTAAATTACGGTTAATGCAGAACAGATAAAAATTTGCGATTAATCATGAATTAACTCATGACAACCATGCGATTAAACTAGAAAAAAATTAATAGATTGACACCCCTTATTCATATAATTCATAAACTTTGTCTTGAAAATATAATCGATACCTCAGCATCGGCCTTGGTGGAGGTGGGGGTTCGTCCAGCTCTTCGTAGTCTTTGGCTTTCCGGGTCACCTGCTTATAGATGTTGCGTGCGGTTACTCCGGACCACAAAGCCGTCGCCAGTGTGGAGTAATGGAGCAGTATCCCCACCTTTACAACATCACATACATCCAAGATTATAAAACATACTTTTTTTTTTTTACAAAAATAAGTAATGTATTTCAACAACCACAACATTCAACATCACCAAACCATAAATGTTTAATGCAAGTATGCCTCCCAAACCATACAAACAGTAAAAGGATGAAAAAGCAAGTGGCTCGTACCGCTTGACAAACACTTGCGTTGTACGTTTGGTTGATGCCGCCCACAAACACAACACATGTGAGGAGAACATGCAAGCAGAGGTTAACCAGCATGTGCCAACACTTCTCACTGATCCGCACCGACCTGCAAAAACATCAAAACACGAGCACCTATTTCATCAATACTGTCATTTCATCTGACATCATGACAAATTAGCTTTAACTAAAGTGTCTTGTAACTCCGACTGGCGTTTGTTGTAACAAATTGGCCTTCTCTTATATTTAATGAGACTCATTTATTATTCCCCTTGCTTGTATAAAGAGGCAACGTTTTAGCGCTTACTTGTGGTGGTAGATGTAACTGACAATGACAGACAACAGACAGACCACCAGTACGACAGCCGCGGCGTAGATAACTGGGTGAAGAGGTTTAAAGCTGTACGCGTCGTACCCGGTCCTGTTAAGATCCTGTAAGACACAAGTACCAGAAGATTACATCTTGAAATGGATTTTTTGCTGTTCTGGAAGCTACACAATGAGTGTTGAATGCAAATATCTAATTACAAACAGGTTTACTGTCAAAGGCTCATGGTTTATGTCAAACACGAAGGAAAATCAGAACAAAATTACACAGGAAATCAATCCACCGCTACAAAAAGCCCTGAAATCCAAAGTAATTACATGACAAGAGGTTGACAGGAACACTAGAATCCTTTAATAATTCTGCACATCCTTATTGTTACTTCTGGCTGTTAGCTTAGTAAAGCGACAGTATTTCTCCTTAGAAATACACATAGATAGCATCCTTACACAACTATTGTCTAACACCATTTGTGATGTGTTGCATCCAAAATCAACATGCTACACTGTACTCACACACACACGTATACATGTAAGTGTACAGATCAAGCCCTCATGTTGCTTTAAATCTCAGTCCCTCCAGAAAAACGAATCATGCGATCGCATAATCGCAATGCATAATCAGCCAAAGTCCGCATATTATGCGGGGGGCAGCATTTTTTCATCATTCTTTCGCCACATAAATTGCAGATTTTTGCGCGCAAAATATGCGAGGCTTGCATGATTTCATACTCCCTGCATTTTCGTAGCAAAAAGTCACATATATCTCAGCAAAAAGTTGAATATTTTTGCATTTCATTCACACAAGCGCAGCCACGTCCACTGTTGCTATGGGACTGTTATGAAGTAACGTAATTACGTGACGTGAACGTCATTGAAAGCTGCAAACCCCAAATGCAGTTTTTGCAAGTTCCCGCAATTTCAGCGCATAAAATTGCATAAATATCCTGCATATTCTATCGCATTTTTTACAAAAACGTGCCGCAAGATTAAGTATTTATGCCCACAACAATCACAAAAAAAAGGATTTTTCTGGAAGGACTGAAATCTGTACAATGCTTCATTTTCCATGCATAATGGTTGTCAATTCATTTAAAATAATTTTTAACTTGGTTAACTTGTTCATTTTGCTACCTTTTAACAAATGATAACCAGTTTTTGCAAAACAGTTTTTCTTTCCTTTTATCTTCTATGGCTATGCTCATAGCAGGACACATGCAACAAATCCCGGACACACTTCTATGTATTTTCCGTAATCTGTGTGTGAAAAGGGCTTATAACGGACTATTTAAAGGACTATAATGCCAAGTCTCCTTTCAATGTAACATACATTGAGGAGATACCTCTACTGCATCAGATACATCCCTGTGGTGAGCTATGGGGTGAGTGATGGGGACAAAACTGACCACGACCAAAATTGTGATGTTTTATTCAATACAACCATTAAAGTAGCTACATACAAATTAGCTCCTAAAACTAGTGAAGTACAGTAGTGAGAAAGTCTTAAAAAGGTACATGGGGCGAAAGCGTTAACGCTTGACGAAAGGCTTGCCTGAAGCATGATCAATGGCCAATGGGCCGCAACACATGCTCCGGTCTTCCATAAAAGTAATTGGCTGGCTCTGCCTAGATTATTTGCATAAGGCGATTTGATGGATGACGCACGCGTTGCCGCTTAAAAAATTAAGAACATAGACTGTAAAAAAAGATGGACGATGCAACGTCGCCTCCCTCCATTGTAATGAATTCAAGCCAAAAATGTCCGACCATGGTTACCGTCATGTTACGTAAAAACGTTAGTTTGGAGCCAAGGCATGCGGAATCATCTGTGGAGCCAGAGGCGGAGCCGCGGTATCAAACTTCTTGTATCACCTTCCACCTCTATAATGGGTTTATAGGTGCACAGGAACAATCCTTCCTAAAATACATTAAACTTTCGTTTACAAAGACGTGAAACTCACCGAGTGGTCAGGGGTGTTCACTGATATGCTCACACAAAAATCGCTGCAAAAGACCCAGCAAGGTCCTGATTGGTCCGCCGAAGTTCAGATTTTTCAACTCACGCGTTTCCCGCTGCAACGCTCAATTTGCGCGGAACGTGCCATTCACTCCGCAGGATGCCTAACTGCATCTTTGCATTGACGTAACATGTAAATCACTCGCGCTTGCCGCGTCTACCGCGTCTGGTGTGAACCCTGCATAATGATCTATGGTAGACTTCTCTCACCATCAGTAAAGCGTAGTTATTAAGTGAATCGCAGGACATTGTGGTGAAGTTGTCATCGTGATGGGTGATCCGACAGCTGTCGCTTTGCCAGCCTCCCTGTCCTCCCAGAAGACTGAAATTCCAGCAGGCGGGAACAGCATCGGATCCCTGCAGGAAGCGTCTCACAGTCACGTTCACTGGACTCTGCAGGTTCCTCAGTGGGATGCCCTCTGAAGAACAGGAAAACGTATGCTTCAATCAGTTCACAAATCACAAAGACAACAAATGTGTAGAGGAATACTTTGAATACCTGAGAGATTTCAAATTCAACTCATTTGAAATGTATAGAGAGTAAAAGAAGCAGGATTTGTTTATCTGTGGAACTTTAAGTTCGCACAAAAGGTTTTGGCTTTTTGCATTGTATAAGGAAGGAATAGTTCACCCGAATATAATAATTCTTGTGTCTAGTTGTAATATACTTGTTTTGTTTTGAACAAATGAGATCTCAAGTTACTGACTTACTGTGTGTTTCCATAAATATGTGATGTATCATTTGCTAAAAAAGCTAAACATTTCGAAGACATAAACCTGAGATTGGATTATAAAGTAAATTATGAGTAAATGAGTAAAATTATAATTTGTTTAATTTTAATCAGTGTTGTTACCAATCTTCGTGAGGATGACAGGGGTGACGACACTTCTCCTCTTGCTGCTGTCGCTCAGGAGGGTGGAGTTACCAGTGGGCGGGAACAGTTTGCCGTTGCGAAAAGCCAGTAGGTGGAGCTTATAAACGATCTCTTCAGCCTGACCCAAGTTTCCGAGCGATGAGAAGAGAGACGGAGGAAGCTGGAGTGACGCCTCCACTATGGTGTTTTTGAGATATGGAGATGCAATAACGTTACTGTCAAAACATGATGGATATATTCTCTCCTTCACAAGATTATGGCGTTATTGGAGTTCACCATTTGAGGAATTGCTCATCTCACGCTCTCTGACAAACCAACTACAAAACCATACGATGCTGCACGACTTGGAAATCACGGCACACGTTGACGCACAACAGGCAGCCCCTGAGGGGAACGGCTGATGTTCTTGACTTACTTTGAGAGCGAGAGCTGATAGGTTGCTGGTGACGTTGCATTTGAAGCTAAGTTGACGCTCTGGGTTAACGTCAGGGTCTCTTGGGTTAAAGTGGGCCATGACCGCACGGTCTGGCGAAAATTTCTGGAACAGCGTGCAGGTCATTCCATTAAAACTGCTGGCTTTAATGGCATGAGACTCCAAAGCAATGTTATGAGAGTTCTGTTGAAGCACAGAAGAAAAATTATGAATGGCTTTCATACGGATAAATAGATGGGCCTCCAAAAAAAAAATCTTATTTAAAGTGCTACAAAAGATTAAGTGTAAAAAATAACACATGTACACATATAATTATGCCCATTTTTACAAGATGTAATATAAGTCTCAGGTGTGCCTAGAAAGTGTCTGTCAGGGTTCTGCTCAAAATACCTCACATATAATTTGTTATATGTCCAAAATGGGAGCAATAAAGCACTGTTTTCATGTGTGTATCTTTAAATGTAAAGGAGATACAGTTTCTCACTCCCTTACCAAGAAACAGTGAGAACTTTTGGTTAAAAATGTATGTGATTCCTGTGAATACAGTCGGAGATAATAGTAAATTTAGCCGCACTAGCGCCACAACATGCTAAAAAACACAATTTTTGGGTAAAATCATCCAGTCAGTGGGCGGGGCTTTGTTTGTGTGATGTCACATTAACAAGAGAATAAAAACAGCATGTCAATTGAGACTGCTTTGGTATAAGGGGATCAAAAAAGAAATTGAGGGTGGATTTTTTTCATTGTAGGGTTGTTGTGTTCATACACTGCTGACACACATTTATGTCCAAACACCTTGTAAAGGTGCCCTTTAAGCCTCACTTACAAGGTTCATCGCAAGAGGCAAAACTGAAACTAGATAAGCTGTTTAAAGGAAAACACCAATGTTTTTCAACATTTTACCATGTTCTTAGCTCAACCCAGACGAACCAATACATACCCATCCTTATTCAATGCGTGAACTCAATCTCTGTACAGTGCGTTGTGAATGTGTTAGCATTTAGCCTAGCCCCACTCATTCCCCAGGATCCAAACAGGGATGAATTTAGAAGCCACCAAAAACTTCCACGTTTTTCCCATAAGAAAAGAGTAGTAAGTATGGTGGCGCAAAATAAAGAGTGGCGATTTTTTTATCGAATAAAAAAATTTTAACTATATTGAATGGCGTAAAAGCACTTAGTTTGCAGCACTTCGACCTCGGCGCCACGTTTTATTTTGTGCCACCATACCTGTGTAACCACTCATGTAACAGTCTCCAAATAAAGAAAACATGGAATTGTTTGGTGGTTTCTGGATTCATCCCTGTTTGGATCCTGGGGAATGAATGGGGCTGGGCTGAATGCTGGCACATTCACGATGTGCTGTGCAGGGATTAAGTGCATGCATTGAATAAGGATAGGAGTGTATTAATTCGTCTAAGTTGAGATAAGAACACAGCAAAACATTGAAAAACTGTGGTGTTTTCCTTTAAGATTCAGTTTTATCTAAAAATCGTTAGAAAAAATACCAAATGATGCTGGACCCTTACAAAGAACATTTCTAGCCATTTTAAAAACTTTTAAGCGTGGTAAGTGTCTAAATACTTTTTTGGGGTTGTTATATGTCCTCTTCATACAATCTTTACAAATCATTCATAATGTTTGACTTTGGTAATACTCACAGTTGAATAAGCCAGCGCTCCATTGCTAAGCCTGAGAACAGGAATTCTCTGTAGACACTCGACGATACGAGAACAAGCCCTGGCCTCTCTCTGAGCCATCCATAACACTCGCTCATCAGCCAGCATCAAATTACTGGAGATATCCACCATCACATCTCCCAGCTGAGGGAGAAAATGCGGTTAGAGACAATGCATGCACACCCACCCAAAGATCATTGTGAATCCTCGGGGCGTACATTAGATCCACAATCAGGCAATGCACACATGAGCAAACAAGCACAGGTACACAAAGGATATTTTTGTTAGACTCCTACACCAGATGGAAAACCTCATGACTTTATTTCACAACTGCACACATACGTGCATGGTCAAGAATCTAAACAGTCATATGGAATGGAAGAAAAATTTAGACTCGGAGATCATTGAGTTAAATGGGATTCATTGGATTCCCACACTGCAGGAACACAGTGCCTATGTTGTTTATAAAATAAAAGATAAGGATTCAGGATGTTTAAATAGACAGTTTCTTGTTACCGCTATCATATGTTAAACTAGTCTTAAATTCCAATATAACCAATGACTAGGCATGGGCCGGTATGAGATTCTGGAGGTATGATAACCTTAAGCAAAAATAACACAGTTTCACGGTGTTGCAACACTAAAAAAAATTTATTTTCCAATGTCTGCGTATACAAACCAACATTTTTCAACTGGACACAATACATTTTAATTTTAAAGGGGACATTTCACAAGACTTTTAAAAAATATTAAATAAACTTTTGATATCCCCAGAGTATGTATGTGAAGTTTTATCTCAAAATAACATATAGATAATTTATTATAACATGTTAAAATTGCCATTTTTGGGTGTGTCCTTTTAAATGCAAATCATCTGATCTCTGCACTAACTGGCAGTGCCATGGTTGGGTAGTGCAAATTGAGGGGTGGTATTATGCCCTTCTGACATCACAAGGGGTGCCAAATTTCACTGACCAATTTTTTTCACATGCTTGCAGAGAATGGTTCACAAAACTAATTTACTGGGTTGTTCTTTTTCACATTTTCTAAGCACTGGGGACCCAATTATACCACTTAAACATGAAAAAATTCAGATATCAAAATTTCATGATATGTCCCCTTTACACAAAATAATCAAATGTCAGGTAAAAATAAAGTCTTTAAATTATAATATTCTTTCAAAAAATATTTTGTAATATATATTAAATGTAAACATCAAATTAATTACATGACTTGATTTAATTCATTTTGTGTATACCTCATACCTTGGAAACGGTATCACAGAAAAATGTAGTGGTTTTGAAACCTTGACTCTTTAAAACCTCGGTATACAATGAAACCGGTAACCGAAACATGCCTACCAACGACAAGTTTCATTTTATAATTTCTTCTACCGAGGGTTATGAATACCATAACTTTAAATATTACACTTTTTTGTGATAAGTAGCCACCCATAGTAGCCCAGAAACTTTGCTAAAAATCAAACAGATCACCTCAGCAATGTCTTTGTAACCAACCTGACACCATAAAATTGTGATGTCCAGCTAAGCAAGGGTAGCAGCACGCATATTTTTCCAGAAAATGTCAAAAAGGTTTTTTTTGCAGCTTAAAGGTATAGCGGAGGATTTTCTTTATCCGGGTGGATCATCAAGGCTATTGGTCCTCCTAGTTGTCAATCAGGAGTGTTGTGCAATTGCATTTTTTTAAAAAGTGAAAAAGGCGTTTTTTTTCTTCTAAAATTCGATAAAATCCTCCGCTACACCTTTAAGTACAAAAAATTAATGTGTCCTGGTAATATATGAGATGCTGAATGATAACATTTTCCCCTCAACAACAGGAGTAAGGTGAAACCTGACACTGAAAAGTACACTCCACGTTCCCCTACGGACCCACATCCAAAGCCCTCCATTCTGATCCTATCTTCTTCTCTTTCTTTCCTAGTCTCCTTACAGATTAAACTGTAAAAGCCGCTTTGTTCATCATACAGAAAAAGAATCACAAAAAGGGAAAATAGTTTGTTTTGTGACTCGTCTGCTAACTATGACTGCAGCAGTGCTTGCGTAAGAGAAGCGGATCACAGATTTCCGTATGAGAAAGCTTTCATGTAAACCTATTTCTCACAGCCAAGATGAAGACTTTTATATACTGCTTCGACAATGCAAAAGCATTCAGCAACAAATAGTGACAGTTTTTGTGTCATTTTGAGTGATTATTTCTTTTAATGATCAACTGATTTGGTTCTGTAAATGGTTAATGACAATACTATTATCAAGAATGCATGGTGACCGATGGCTGGTATATAGAAAATACAATGTGCAATAAAATGTTGATATTAAATGAATGCATATTTTAACAGAATATTTTCACAAAATTTGCAAAGGCATGAAGTGCCCATTGAGAAGACCGTAAGAAAAAGTTGACACTATCCTGAATGATCACTTCTGTCAGCCGACCAATCCTGCACAGCTATGAAGTCCAGGGGTGTCAAACTCAATTTCATCCCAGGCCACATAAGCATTACGCTTGCTCTCAAAGGGCCGGTTGTATTTGTAAGACTACGAATGTATCAACTCTATTATTACACTGCATAATTACTTCTGCATTTGATTACTATTGGTTTTGTAAATAATTAATACCTAGCATTTAAAGTAGAAGCCCAGGACAAATAATGACAAAGTGTATTTAAGTGTGCAACTATTCTACAGGTTATCATCAAAATAAATGGGGTTATGATTTCTTTGTTATCCTTCATTGAGCAGGTAATAAAATGAGAGGCATTTTAAGATACCAATAAAGACATCCTCCACCACATTATATATTGGCCATGCATTTATCAGACCCAAACACCTGTCACTCTCACTGTCATCATTTCTTTCCCTCTTTGCAAAAAGCTATTTTTTTACCTGGCTTCGAGCGACTGATTGAGAGATGTCACATGAGTTCATTGTTTAACAGATCAGTACTTTCAATCGTTTTGCGAATCAGACATTAGCGCAGAGAGAGAGAGAGAGAGAGAGAGAGAGAGAGAGAGAGAGAGAGAGAGAGAGAGAGAGAGAGAGAGAGAGAGAGTGTGCTTAATTTGGAGAGTGCGAGCGTGTGGGGCTCTGCTCATTCTCTCTCCTGGAACTATCAACTTTATCATTATCAAAAAAGACTTTGGCGGGACAAAACCTCGTCTTGGCGGCCACTTAAAAAAAATCAATGCAGGAAATACCCTGCAAAAATAAAAACTTATAATAACAATAACATACTTTGTAAGCTCTCGCGGGCCACATTATAAACATTTTTTGTTAGCTCTCGCCACATAAAATGAGGGGGTGCGGGCCTTTACTTTGTCACCCCTGGTCTAGTATATATAGACCCTTTTACTGTTTGTACACAATGATGACGTGGCAACGTATGCGCGCGCATATTGGCAATGGAAGTACGGCAATAATCAGCAATGAAGCAACACAGACAGAGAAAGTAATTATAAAAAGTTAACTTTATCAACTTTTTCAACACAGCTACCAGATCCGTGTACTATAGTGGAGTGCGTAGAAGACATTAGCAGATGGCCAAATATAAAGTGGCCAGACACATATATACGTATATTAGTATATTATATTAGTGCAATCAAACGCAACAACCAGACATTTTGATGCTGGCAAACCGTTTTAATAAACTTTCTGAGTTGCTAACATGTTAGAACCGCTGGGGAACAACACCACTTCTGTTGCCAAAATGCGCGCGCAGGCTATTTGATCACGTGGCCTGTAAAAGGGTCTATATCGACTTTATTCTAGTATATGTAAAGGGAAATATATGTTGTAAACACACCTGCTAATACACCAGCACTGTAATGATTAGTTGTTAATACTAATACAGAAAACTTAAACAACATCAGATTTTCTCAGCATGATGACTTACTTCTTTGTATTTCTCAGCAAACTTGCCAATTTTTTCAATCATCTCTGCTACAAAGATCACATCCACCTTGTCTGTGAAGTTGGGCGCCTCTGCCGTGTAAGCCAACAGCTGCTGTGCTGTCTGAACGGCATTGGTGAGATTCAGAGGCATCTGGGCACAAGAAAAATCATGTATGTCACATTATATTTTAAACCGCTACCAACCTGTACCAAGTAACTGTATAATAAAATTAAATATTGAAGTAGTGGAAAAAAAATTATATATATATATATATATATAAATGTATTAATATTATAGTGAAATAAACTGGTTGTAAAATGATAAATGAGTAAGCACCATGTATTACAAAGAGTTTTGGCAGAAAACATCCTAAAGTGACTGTCTACCTGATTGATGATGTAAAGCACACGTGTGACATCTTTGGTATATTCACAGCGCGAGTAGTCCTCCTCTGCCCATTGGCCGCTCCGGTCACAGCGTCTCCAAGCTCGCCGCTCCTCCACCGAGCTGCCAGAATAGATGCCTGCACCAGTCGCTTGACGTTTACAGGGCAGGTACGCCGTGATCCCAGCTAGTGTACGGGGCCATCTACAAAATAACAATAATAAGTGGGTTAATGCAACTAATAATGTTGTTTTCACGACTGGTACGCACGCTACACTCCCACAGTTGCCTGTGAATCCCAGCAGGATGTTGGAGATGGTCAGAGCGCTGAGCCAAGACAAATCCAGTGCACTCAAATCCAATGTTTGTGTTTATTCAATTAGCAAAATTAAACTTTAATCTAAAGTTTTACAAATTACATGAATGCAAACAATAGAAGTACTTGTATGAGGCCATTTCTATTGGAAAATAGGAAACGGCAATAGGCTGTTGTGCAAATCACAGTGCTTTAAGTTTTCAGGTAAAAATCATATATTCATGTATAAATGTAAGTGCACAAGCCGGAATAAACACTGTAAGCCCTATTTCACTTTTTTAATTATAACAAAGCAGATCTATCACCACCAGAGGGCAGCGAAGAACTAAAAAATTTAAAGGAGGACAAAATTTTTTTTGATAATGATAATCTGTGGATTATATACATATATGTACTGTACATACTAGCACAAGTACGTACTATTCAGTCAATTAAATAATCCACAGATCTATGTATTTATACCGAGTTCAATACAACTTACCAACCATAGACACATAAAAACTAAGGAAAATGATACTTGGTGAGTGATCAGACTTTTAACACCTTTACTAGTGCCAGAGGCTTGGGAGTTACTACCTCTCTTAACAATATATCATCATATGTCAAATATAATAACCATTTAATTGCAATATTATATGTCAATATAGTATTAAAGGTAAAAAATAATGTTAGCTTTATTTTTATGACATAAGGGTATGAAGATATGCCCATCACAGGACTTATTTTGAGATTAAAAAAAACGCACTGTATTGAAAAGTCACCTGAAACAAATTAAGCCAACATTTTTGAATGGCCTAAAGCCAGAATAAATCAGATTTGAGCTTAAATATTTGATGAACATACAATACGTGGCAAGAGCATTCGGTCAATATGATAATTACATTTTTGACCGAGGTGGTGATAAGCGCAGGGTTCCTACACTTTAGTTAACTTCAAATTTAAAGACCTTTTAAGGACTTTCCAGGTCCAATACGCTTAAATTCAAAGACTAAATGTGTGACACATTTCAAGTGAGAGCAATGTTACATCGTGTAACCTTTTAAGATACATTGTTACAGTTCCCTTTCGCGGGAACTCACTTTGAGTCACTGTGGTGACACTTTGGGGACACCTCCAGGGGTAGGTGCGTCTGAATGTGTATATCAAATTCAACCAATGGTGAGACTTAACGACAAAGACAGGGTGACGCATGTCGCTATCTGAAATATTGCCAAAGACGGCGTTACAGGGATGCAAGAAGTATGGCAAGGAAGACGCAGCGTCTCGTTCCCTTCTCAGGGAACAACAGTTACATACTGTACGTAACCCAAGACGTTTTCACGTGTCAAACACAACTATGCAAAAAAGCATTTTGGTATGAATCAACATTTGCATAGATATAAGCATTTAAAGCAGACAGTTTAGCACGTTTGCTTAAAAAGTCTAGAATTTTTGTAAGGAATAATTGACGACGGGCCATTGAATAATAAGAAAATAATGCACACCAAGGTGGTAATGCACCGCAGGTGTGCATTATTTTTAAATAATTCAAAGGACCGGAGTCAATTATTCCTCATATACCACGGTTACCACAAACATTGCTCTAGTGCCTATTTTTAAGACATTTGACAAGTTAGGTGTGCGGTTTACAGAAAAATTATCAAAACCCATAGAACATTTCTCAGCCAATCAGAATGCAGCATTTAACAGACCCGTGGTATAAATTATATTACCCTACACTACACAGGGAATAATATGATTTTTTTTCCAGAAAACTTCTTGCATAAAATTTATTCAAGCACGTTCAATGACCTGTATCTATGTATGTATATTTTCAAAAACTTCCCAGGGCCTTGACCCCCCCCCCCCAGATTCACAAACTTTCAAGGATGTCAAGGACCCGTGGGAACCCTGTTAGCAGCTTTTGCATCTAAGCAACACTGAAATCCCTCCGATTATGCATTTATTAGACTCACCTATACTCCCCCTTGTTGTTTGACACCCGGTCCGGCAGGCAGTATTTGGCAGAACTCTCCAAAACCACAATGCGAACCCTCCTAGTGTTGTTTCCACGACTGGTTCGCACGCAACACTCCCAGTTGCCTGTGAATCCCAGCTGGATGTTGGAGATGGTCAGAGCGCTGTGCCAAGACAAAACCAGTGCACTCAAATCCAATGCTTGATTCAATTAGCAAAATTAAACTTTAAAGTTTTACAAATGACATGAATGCAAACAATAGAAGTAGCACTAGCATATCAAACGTATTCAAGCAACGCAGAGCAATATGTAAGTGCATAAAACGCTCAAGGCTTAGGATGTAGTATCTGTTTGATGAACAGATTTTTGCACTGTACATATATTTAAACTGTCACTTGGTCAAATTTCCCTCATTAAATTCTGGGAGTTTCCTGCACAATGTTGGTAGATCATCTGTCATTTCGTATTTCTGGCATATGCAACTCATGCTCCAAGGCAAACACCATTTAAAGTTAGTGATTTATGCATTTCTAGTGTGCAGAAACCGTATTGGATTTAATCCTCATCGCAGCTGGTTTCCATTACCTGGCGATCAGCGAGCAGTTCTGCACCATGCGTTTCTCTATGTAGATGCCCTGAGTGGCATCGGTTTCCACCATCTTCCCATCCTGATACCACAGAACCTGCATGTCTTCGTCCACGTAAGAGGCCATGCATTGAAACGGCAAGCTGTCGCCTTGGAAGACGATCTGGTGTTGGGACGGCGTCATTTGGAAGGAGGGAAGCTCAAGGGGAGCATCTGAACATGAAATGGATAAAACAGAAAGAAAATGTTTCATCAACTTCAGGTTCATGGAAAAAGACTGCGGTGAGCCACAGTCGATTGCTACGTGTTGAATTTTACAATTTACAAGTGATCTGAGAGCGCTTTCGCTGTTCTTGCACAGATTCTGGTTAGAAAGCAAGTCCAAGATCAACATAAATGTGAGGCCTCAACCAAGGCGGAGGAGCTTTTATTGCCTCTGAGTTTTTAGTGAATGCCAGAGCAAATGTATTGGTCTCAAAACAAGAAATCTCTAGGTTTTGGGACACTCGATTGGTGTTACTGTACTACAAAATTGATAAGGCTCTGCACCATGTTGTAAATCACGGATTTTAGACTTAGCTACACTTATCTGACTTCGTATTGCACGAGGTCACCAGAAGATGATGAAATAGACTGCTTATCTCAGTTATTCTAGGCAGTCTGTTGTTGGCATAAAGGAGCTGTAAGGGAGGTAACAGTATGTTGCATATATTTGCTGGCGTATGTAATGTCCTTAAAGTGACCTAAACTTACTGTATTAAGCCTGGAGTATAGCTTGTTTTTACGTGTATGCGAACATACGTGCACGGTTGAACGCACAGTCTGGTAACTCATTCCCCGCCAGCCTTTTTTTTTATAAGTTGCCCGCTAACATTTTTTGTGATTTTCACAAGTTTCACAAAATGCCTTCCAGGAAAATTTTCTTCTAAAAATCTATAAACATACAAATATATCAAATGAAAGAACAGACACTCTGCTTTCAAATAAATTATAAACCATTAAACAAAACCAGAAAAAAAGTTTTTATCCTATCTATATTTTTTTTCTGCTTATAAACTCTTAAATACGGGTATTTTTCTTTAAAAATATAAAAAAAAAAAAAGCTGAAATACTTGCATTTTTGTGAAGAAATTTGTTAAAGATCATATCATAATTAACATGAGATTCTTAAAAAACTGGTTAATAAATGATGATAATTTTGTGCAAGAGACAATCTGCTTTATTAAAAATATATGTAATATACCAATTGGGGAGGAGGTCATGGAGCTTTTGCTATGATTTTGCGGTCCTTACCAATCTGAAGTTTGGGAAGCTCTGATCGCAGTATTACAGATTAACATAAAACCTCATCAGGAACACTTTTTTATGCAAATGTTTTTTCTTAATTGATGAGTCATTTAAAACTGACGAAATAACTTGTCAATGGCGGGGAAAGAGCTAACATACAAGACAACTTTTTGGGGTCCTAAAAACGCAAACGTTTAAAGACATGTGAAGATTTCAACGTGCAAGTTTTTTATTAAAACGTCTATGATGTCTCTATGTAAATTTGTGATTCACTCTATAGGCATGCGTGAGTATAACCAAAGAAAATTTGGGACCTACTGGACAGTGTGTTGTGCTGCTAAAGATACTAGTTTATTAACGCTTCTCTTAACAAATTGTAATAGTCCTCTTAACAAAACCGTTTGATGCTTTCCAGGGCTCCAGACTAACTTTTTTCACTAGGAGCACAGTGGCCCCCAACTGAAAATTTTAGGGGCGCAACCAGAAAATTTAAGGGCACACGCCGTAAATCAACATGCTAACCAAATATTCACATTTCTACTTATTTCCACTGTATTACTAATATTGTATTACTGTTTCAAATTCAGTGTCAATCACAAAAAAGTCAAATTTACTGGTCGCACATGTGCGACTGGATGTAAAATTCAGTGGCACACTCTCAAATTTTGGTGGCAAAATGCCACCATTTGGTGGCAGTCTGGAGCCCTGCTTTCTCAATCTTGATTTTCATATTTATCTCTCTGTAGACAAACGCGTACGTGCACAAGCGTGTAGTGTTAATTTACAAAGAAAGCATTGCCGCGTGTACATGATTTTTTTTTCAAACACGCAAGAAGAAACAAAGTTGTCATAGCCTTAAACTCTTCTAAGTTTGGGCCAATGATCCAAACAAGAAAAATGGCTTATTAAACATATTAGATAGTATCTTGTCTTATGGTATAGATTATATCATTACCTCAGTACAAAATAGCAGACCATGATAAAAGCAAATGTGTATGTGCATGTCTGTGTATTCTTACCACAGGTGAGTGTTCCAGGTTTGATGGTGGTTATAAGTTGCCCCTGCAGGGAACGAGGGAATGAGCAGCGGGTTTCCTTCACTCCCACCCCCTTCTCTTTGATCCAGACCACCAACCATTGCAAGTTACAGTCACACAGGAGATAAGGGCTATCAAACTCCCTAAACACATGTATACATGGTATGTTACAGTATAATCGCAAAAACACCACCAACCACATCAAAGCCTAAAGATCATAAGAAAGTTCCTTCCTGTAAACAGATATGAGGGTCATTTGATAAATTACATTTACCTTTTCCAGGATCAACGTGTTTGAAGACATAACAATGATGCCATACATTTAAGTTATAAAGTGGGGAGACCAGGGCTAGCTGTCACACTTTTACACCTAGGGAGTACTTCCAGAAGGTTTGTTTTGAAAGCGAATTTAATGTTAAGACATAAAAGCTATCAAACAGTTATTGCCCACTAGCCCAGGTCTTACCCATGATGCATTGCTAACGCAAACTCTTGAGAGAACTGGAGCTTAGAATGTAATGGATATCTGATTGTGCTTTATGTGTTGCATTGGGCCATTTGAGTTTCGACTGCAATTCCACTTACAGTATTTTCAAAGACGTAAGGCTATCAAAGATCCCTTGTGAGAGCGAAGAAAACTTGTTCTCTGAAAGATTCCTGTAACAAAAAGGCAAATAATTCAGATGTACCATGTTAAATAGACACTTATTACAAGTTAACACATATTGAATACATGTATGTTATTTGCATTTGTGCATAGTTTGGATCCTATATATTAATAAAAAAAAAAAAAAAAATGCAGTTTAGCTAAATAATGAACACAGTTAATGCTTGCTGTACAGTGTGTTGAGCTTGACATTTCTAGAAAACGTTCTTGACTTGTATCTGGTGCAAAGTTATAATAAACGACAGCGCTAGTATATGCTTGGAGAACATACAGCATACCCAACACACATACGCAACAAACTTCACACACCACACAAAATAAAAAACAAACAGACTGCTTTTGTCAACCCTTATGAAAATGAAACAAGGTTTTATTATTACCCGTTTCATATCCCTATCGTGTTTATATACATAAATATATATGTATCTCTCTCAAGGGTTTTTCTCTGTATTATTTTCACTGTATACGTTACATTATTACTACGCTCGTTTGTACGGTTTATTATTAGCCTCTGTATTCTACTTCTTATATTATGTATCGATTATTCTGTGTTTTCCCCTACATCTATTAATGTAAAGCTGCTTTGAAAGAAATGAACATTTGTAAAAAGCGCTATATAAATAAAATTGAATTAAATTATAGTAAGTATAGTGTCCATGGTTTTTGGCAGATTGATTGTTATGGTTTTACTACAAACACCATTGTAAAGCAATACTCCAGCGAAATATCAATCTTAAGAGATAATTTATTCACCCTTAACTCTTTCCCCGCCATTGACGAGTTAACTTGTCAATTTAGAAAAAAAACCTTCCCAGCAAATGAGTTTTTCTGGCAATTCGTATTTCCGCTATTATCCATTAGGTGGCGATCTTACACAACTTATAAAACCCGAATGTATTCCCTTAGGGCAAACGGTTCAAACTCGTGTATGTTTTGAGGATCGCTCTGTATCTGATCTTTATAAAAAGTCCTTCACAAATATTTATTTATTTTTAAAGAAACCTACCCATATTTGAGAGGTGATAAAAAGAGAAAAAAAAAATAGGATGGAATGTTTTTTTTTGTTTGAAAGCAGAGGGTCTGTTCTTTCATTTGGTATATTGTATGTTTATATATTTAAAGAAGAACATTTTCTGGAAGGCATTAAACTTTTGTGAAAATCATAAAAAATGCTGACGCTGGCTAGCAACTTTTTAAAAAACACTGTCGGGGAAAGAGTTAAGTAATCCAAGATGCACATATCCATCATTATTCAGACGAACACATTTGGAGTTGTTTTAGTAAATGTGCTTGCTCTTCCAAGCTTTATAAAGGTAGAAAACAGTAATCAGGGAAGAACTTCTGATTTACAGAAGTAATCCACGCGACTCCAAGGGGTTAATAAAGGTCTTCTGTGGGTAATCGATGTGATTTTGTAAGAATAATATCCATATTTCAAACTTTATAAAACTAGCTTCCGGCTACGACACCATCTTGGACTTCACAAGTCACTGGACGGCGTATCCATGGCAACCAACGCTCACTAAGCTAAACACTCTCGTGAATCGCGTGAGTCCAAGAAGTCGTTGTTAACATTACTATGGCTTATAAAGTTTTAAATATGGATATATTTCTTCCAAATCCCATTGATTTCCAGCAGAAGACATTTATTAACCCCTTGGAGTCGTGTGGATTACTTCAGTGAAGGATGAATGCACTTTTTGGGGATTAAAGTTAGAAGTTGTTCCCTGATCTCTATTTTCTACAATTATATATAAAGCTTGGAAGAGCAAAAACATTTACTAAAATAACTCCAAATGTGTTTGTCTAAAACAGGGGTCTCCAACCTTTTTGTGAGCCAGGGCTATACCGCAATGGATACAACAATCTGAAGGACTACTTTTTTTTAATATAGTCTACTCAAAACTTTTTTGTTGTACGTGTTGATATGTTTTTCATTGTTTCAAATGTTAACATACATAAAAAGCCAAGCTAATATAAAACAATATGTAATAGATAAAATTAAGGCTATTAATAGAATGTGCTTTGGCGGGTAGCTCACAGACTCCATGCGGGCAACCATGTTGGAGACCACTGGTCTAAAAGATGATGGACTTGTGTATCTCGGATTGCTTGGGGGTAAGCAAATCACGGGGTAATTTTGATATTTGGCTGGAGTATCCCTTTAAACTATGGTTACTTTGGTGAGACCATAGTACATTTGTGGTAACTATGGTTTTACTACAAATCAAATAAAAACATGGTTAACAAAAAGTAATCATAGTTTAAACATGGTATTTGGTTTAAAACTGTGGTTATACAAATTGTAATCAATTTGCAAAAAACACAGTCACTACATTTCAACTGTAATAAAATCATGGTTAACGTTCCTAAGAGAAACCTCTGGTCCTACTTATTGAAGTGATATTTATTACCATATTTAACTAAAAGCCTCATGACAAATAGTTTATGTTTTTAATTTTCCTCTTTATACCCTTGACATCACTTCTGTTTGGGGTGAAATCTGCCCTAATTGTTGTCATAATTAAAATGACTGGATCGGTTATAATCTCCACCTTTAACTGGTGAAGTTGACACACACTAATATAATCTGCAGCTGTTTCTGAACCCATGGGAAGTCAATGATAACAGGCACATCTAACAACACCTGTGATGAGTTTTGCATTCTGTGAAGGGTTATTAGGTTAATGAAACTGAGTCAAACCCCACCAATGAAATTTTTGTCCTTTTTACCGCACTTTAAAGGTGCTCTAAGCGAATTCACGCATTTAAGACCATACATTTTTTTTTGTTACATAAAGCAAACATCTCCTCACTATCTGCTTGCTACCTTACCACTGATCAAACTGTAAAAAAATGCGAACTATTAACCTTATGTTAAGTATAAGTGAGGGATTGGACATAGACATGATTTTTTTTATCTTTTCCCATTTTTTCCTTTAAAAGTGCCATTGTGTGGATGGGTGGACTCATCTTCTTATATTGTCACTAATATGGGAAGTATGAAAGTATGGAAATTAGTATGGTCATTTGCTGGTAGGCTATGTGCCTTATTACAATGTTTTACGCTACATCCAACAACTTTAAAGCTGTGTGCTGTGTATATCTTGTGTCTGTTTGATTTATAAATATACAAAGAACAAGATTTTCTTTTTGTTGTTAATATGAACATCTGATGGGAGATGCCATCTCACTTTAAATTATTATTAATCCCTGACCGCATTAATGAATGCAGTTTATTAATACAAGTTAGTTATATTAATAAATTTATATATTGCATTTAATTTAATTAACCAGATTCACATTGCCAAAAACACTCCACTCATACGTTTTTATGCATAAATATGCACTATGTATTGTTTAATAGCCTCTCTAATTAATAAATCTGCATTAAGAAAACGAAATTTACCATTAAAGGCTGTTTTAATGTGTTTGGTATGTTGCTTACATTATTTTTATTTTTTTACTTTTTCAGTCTTTATGACAATGAGATTATATTCATTTCTTTGCATATTACTGTAACTGTTTAACTAGTTGATGTCTTCATGCAACAGTTATTACTGGAGTTCTGGAGACATTTTCACTGTAAAGTCATAACAGATGTTTTCTTCACCTGAACCGTTTGTATGTCTTGGAAATGAATCAATCGCTTCGCATACATCAGCAATCTCATTCTTACAGTTCAATATAAACCATGTACTGTGTTTAGTGTTATTAACTTGTCAAAGTCATTTGTACTCACATTTGCTTCTTGGCAAGAGTTAATTTAGGATCTCGGAAATACTTATTTTTTACTATGCTACACCATAAGAAAACCATCAATTCACAGCAGAAATAAAAACATGACTTACAGTTTAACAAGGTTTGAAAGACCTTTAAATACATCCAGATGCAGGCAGCCAATCAGGTTTTTAGACAGGTCTCTGTGAAATATGAAAGATAAGGCAACGTGTTATGTTTAACTTTAAACTCATTCACATACTGGTAATATCATATAGTCTGTTAACTTGGTTGGTTATGCTCATAACATGGCAAAATATGAAGAATTTAACAACACTGTTTTAGTGTTTAAAACCCAGCTAAAGTAAAGAACTTTGTGTGAAAAAATATAACCTTGATATGTTTATCATTGACATAAGGTCATGTCAAAGTTTGAAATCAATGTGAAATCAAATTCAAAAGCTCTTAATCTCATAATTTCACTGTCAAAAATGCTGTAGTAATGCAGCTGTTTGGCAGTAACTTACTGTAGATTTAAAATTGATGTTATTTACTGGCAACAGTTGTTCAAAAATAAACAAGTCTTTGGCTGCGTCCGAAACCACATACTTCCATACTATATAATAGGGGTGGAACGGTACATGTATTCGTTTCGAACCGAATCGGTACGGGGGTCACGGTTCGGTGCATGAATTTAAACGGAGAATACACGGTATGAAAATAAAAAAAACTTACGTGCAAAATAATTAATGTAATGCGGAACTACTGTTAGATCCGCGGGTTCTTTATGGACAGCTAATATGTTGCCCCGCTTTAGCTCTGAAGCTCTGATTGGCGCCGATGCAGCCAAGCTCCGCCTATGTATGCGATCTATCAGAGCCCGTCTACATTCTGGCACTCTGCAGTTTTTTGTCAGGTCGACGCCAGTCCAGTCAGTTATTGAGCAGCGATAGCGAGGATGGCAAGTGGTGTTCCACAAGAGTTAGACGCTCCGCCGGCCTCTTTAAGATCGCAAGTTTGGCAAAACTTCAGTTTTCCAGTCAGTTACAATAGTACAGGCGAGAGAGTGGTGGAAAAGACGAGAACTGTGCGTCGGCCGGTATGTTAGTGGAAATACATCTAATCGGGGCTCTCAAGTCTCACGCATTCACCTTGACACACACGCATTTCAGTCAGTTCACACGCGACACTTTGTATTTCTCATGCTGAGAAGTAGGAGATAAATTGTCCTGCTAATATACAATTAATGGACGAGGCGCAGTTCTGTCGAGTTCAGCTGCTTTTTTAAAGTGTGCTCAACCTTACGCAGCGCCATCAGCGTCAGAGTACCGCGAGAAATCTTGCGGAGGAGGCTGATTTCAAATCGCTCTCGCGTTACTCTGACGTCATCCACTTGTCGTTTCTTGCAGCACCTCGTGAAGTCGTACACACCTATTAATTCATCCTACAAGCCTATTTTTTTGTTCTTTAGTACATTAATATGAAATAAGGCCAAAATGTAATTTTAAAATGTATTTAGGTAACACTTGTAATACATTTGAACTCATTTGTATGAAAGATGAGTACAAGATTACTTAAAGTGGTATACATTTTTGAAATACGAGATAGTATGTTAAATGCATTTCAGTTCATATTCATGACATCTCAAAATAACACTGATAAGGACACCTATGTTTTTAAGATTAGCTTAAGTACTAAAAAAAATGCCTTCTTCATTTTTGTTTTGCTTTTCCCTCCATTGTACCGAAAGTGAATCGAACCGTGGCCCCTGAACCGAGATACGAACCGAACCGGGACTTCTGTGTACCGTTCCACCCCTACTATATAATATAGTAAGCGAAAAACACTAGGCGAGTAGTATGTCCGAATTCAAACACTACAGGTAGGCAAAAGTACCCGGATGACTTACTACTTCCGGCAAGATCCCGAAGTGTTCATTCGATTAACTGTTTACTATTCTGTGAGCCCCCAAAAGAGGGTATCCAATGAAAAAGAAAGAAAGAAATGCTTTTTATTCAAAAATGGCTCTATTTAAAAGCAATTACATCGTCATTCCAGTTAGCGACTAACTTGTTATGACGACGTATGAAATCCTTATCAAACTTTTTTGTGTTTTTGGTATTTTGGTTCCCAGAATACTTTGCATAAGACTGTTCTTTTAGTTTTATTATGTAAAGATAAAGACTTTTTAATGTTTAATGTTTATTTAACTTTGAAAAAAACTGCTGCCAGCAATAGTGTAATTTCTACAGAAATGTTTAACAGTGTAAATTATGAGCCTGGATTTTAGACATTGAAACATACTTTAAAATTGTTTTTTTTTTTTACAAATTTTGAGAACATAGTGTGTGTGACTTTGAACTCTAAAGTTAGACATACATTGTGAAAATGTCTGTGCCATAGAGTCTGGTGTGAAGCGTCCACAGTCTCATGTGACTCATGTTAGCATAGCTCTAACAGATACCCTATGAAATATTTCGTACTGTTTTTCACAAAGTACTGCCAAAAAAGCTCTTAAAGGAATCTTCTGTACAACTACTCATCTGTAGACTGTACTATTTGGCATGTTGTTAACAACCATAGAAAATCATTTTGATTCACCCTTTAGTTTGAAAGAAAATGGTAACTCGATACGAGGATACCAGAAAGCATCTTCATGCCAGCACTCTTTACATGGAAAATGTTCACTTATTCACTAAAATTCAAGTTCTATCTTAAACTGTATTGAATTTTAATTTCCTAATCGATTACTGATCGGCTATTTAAGCGTTTCATGTTAAAAAATCTCAATAGTCATTTAGATAATATTCAAAGAATGCATTTGCTAACTATCAATAACATTAAGTTTAGCATTGTCACAGTGACCCCAGAGGCAAAATGCTGGAAAAACACGAATTATAAAAAGTGAAATATTCATCTTGTGCATGCTTGGTAGGATGATAGACATTTTTTCCAATGGTGCTGCATACTTCTCTATTTCTCCAGCCAAAGAGCAGTTTATATTGGCAAGGATTGAATTGTACTAGACGACAGCGCTAGTATGTGCATATATAACCAAAAACTCACCACAAAAACAGAATGTACTTCAGACACTACACATTATAAAGAACAAACTCTCCACCCTCCTTTCTACTGGCATGTGTTAAAGTAGATAGCATCAGGCATGCCGTGCGGAGTACTGTCTGGAAATCGTCCATTTGGACTGCAGAACTTGTGCGCTTGCACACGAGGGAAAACTGCTTTTTATCTAAATCAGACAATTACAGCTACATCCTGGCAATGATGTTTGGTGGCACAGTGAGACTTAATGATACTTACAATCGTTTGAGGGCAAACAGTCCATAAAAAGCTCCTGGTTCGATATGTGTGATTATGTTGTTCTTGATGTCCCTGCGAAGAGAAAGATTTAGATGCTGAACATATAAAAACATAAAACGTTTATGGTTAATTCAAAGGCGCAATTCTGACATGAACTAAAAAGAAATCAACCCAACCCTATAATAACAGGTTATTCAAAACCCAGAAAACATGCCAGTGGGTTAACACAAAAACCTTCTGATGTTTTGACAAGCCAAAGCTAACAGCCATGAGCAAGCACAGTCTACTTTAAAAATCATTCGTATTTAGTTCAACGTAACATACGAATTGAGATCAAACACTCGTGAGCAATTCAACGGGCAAAACATGTCAATTTAGGTGATAAAATAATATCCTAATGTACTGCACTACTTTATATGTCAATTTAAAGAATTACTGTGAGTTAGTTAGCATGAACAGTGTATTATTTGGCTACGTTTACGTTTAGAGTTAGGGAACAATACACAAAACACAAAATAAATACATTTCAGAAAGCAACATAAGAAAAGGACTCCAATGTTTGAAAGTTCAAAGACTGTTGTCACAGATACCCGGAGCCCACACCTGCACTAGTCGGCTAGCCCTGTTCAAATAAGTAATCACAGAGTACCCGCGTCAAAGGCTGGCGAACCCTGTGAGCTTCTTTGATGTCATGCCATTTGTGGTTTGAGAGAGGAAAAGAGAAGCACAGAATACACAATATGGCAAGACAGCAAAGGTAGACCCGTTTGATACTAATGATTTTAGGACTTGTTTGGTAATCTCGCTACATCTTCTGTATTTAAAGAACCTGTATGTAGGTTTTTGAATGTAAATAAAAAAACGAATATATTTGTAGTTTTAAGACACATGCTAAGTTCACGTATCTGTTTCTCTAAAAAAAAAACGCTGTAGCCAGTTTTTCTCTTTTTGAAATGCGCATTTCGTGTCAAAATGTCTGTTTTGTATTTGGTCTATGTGATCCTGCCTACTGGCAATTTATCCAATAGTGTATTCTGATGGCTTGGTTGCCAGTTATCTTGGTTGCTTAAATGAGACCACAATGGCCCATAAATGCGGCCGCCATTGGACGCAACCTCAGAAATGAGTTCCACATGAGCGGGTTTTTAATTTGCAGACAACAAAAAACACTGCAAACGTAAAAACGAAAAGATAAATGTATGCTTTCCATTCTCAGTTCCGTCCTGTATGTGTCTGGCAACCCAAAAGAGGGGCGGGGGAAAAACGTCTCCAATATTTTGAATTTAGACTTCAGTACCAAGTTCAACCAGTAGTTGTCAATGTTACATACAGCTGCTTTAACAGCTATAGACGGTTTCAGCAGTAACAACACAAACAAGCGGCTTTCGTGGTCAACACGTAACTTCCGGTAAACTCCGCTAAGAATAAATAACAACAAAGTCCTTTTAAAAGTAGTTTATTTATATAACAAGCGAAATAAACAACACGTAGGAAACCAAAACCATTCGTTATTTTCGAGGAGGTATTTGTTCAAGAGTTCAGTTTCAGCCACTAGTCAGACCATTAAACAAACAGAAACCGGAAGTAAAGTTCAAACCAGACACTTATCGCGTCACTGCACGTGCGTCCGATGAAATGGTCTATCTATAAAATGTTAAAATAAAAACAGAATATATAAAGTTGTTTAACGTTAGGAATCACAACACAAAACACAGAATAAACACAATCAATCCCATGTTATTTTATAGGGATGCACCGAATATTCGGCCACCGAAAATTTGATTACCGAAACAATATGGCCGAAATGTTGTGATGGGGCAAACAGAAACCGTGACCTGCATGTGCTTGTCTGAAGCAACATGTCTGCGTTGTGGACGTATTTTAGTATCAATTTGTTCCCTAGCTCCCGAAGTCGTGAATCAGTATATCGTGTATGCAGGTTTGGGCACTGATAAGGACTTAATTTTTAAACAATACATTGTGAAAAACGCTGTCATTATTCTCTTACATATCTGTGCATAACATTTAAGGAATATAATTAAATTTTAAATATAAAAATATTTTCAATTTTAAATAAATATAATTAGAAAATCACTTTGTTACTTTCGTCCTGGGTTACTTTCGCACGTGTTCTTTCCTACACATGAGTGCGGTCAAGTTTGAATTTTATTTTATACTGTGCATTGTTGCAATGTGTTAAATAAATATTTGCATAATTTGTAATTGATTTATTCTTTAAAATTTTCATATTAATTTATGCAATTGCAATGCCTTGATTTTAAGTTAGTATACAGTCATTTGCCATAAATGCAATGGAAGTAATAATTGGCATAATTTCTTTCACTGTTTCGGTTTTCGGCCTTGATTTTCTCTTTTTCGGTTTCGGACAAGAATTTTCATTTCAGTGCATCCCAATTATTTTATGTTGTAAATTGTTTTATACGTTGAGTATTAAGTTCAATCTTTAATCTCTTCTTAATTTTTTTCTTGCTTTCATTTTAAATTTTTACTTTTTTTGGAATTTTTTTAATGTACTTTTTATTGTAATTTAATGTTTGTTGCCAATCTACCCTATGTTCTCGTGAGGTTGTAAAAACAAATAAGAATTTCACTGTACTAAAGCATGACTATAAAAATCGTAACGATAAAAATCTTTAAATTATGCATAAATCTGCTACACAACTTTTGACAGACAGTAAATGTAATAATTTAATAGTTTGGAAATATATTGTAATTGTAAAAAAACACCCTTTCAAAAGCTGTCAAAACGTTGGAGTTGGGTACAATTATGATAATTATAGTTATACCGTATTTCAAAACTTCAAAAAAAAAATTTATTACACCAAATTAGAGACATTCAATATAAACATTTAAAGACAAATATCTCAAATGTACCCATTTTTACTTAAAGGAATAGTCTATCCTTTTCCCATATTAAACTATTTTATTACCTTAACTAAGAAGAGTTGATACATACCTCTATCATCTTAGTGCGTGCACGTAAGCGCTGTGGCGCGCGGCGATAGCATTTAGCTTAGCCCCATTCATTCAATGGTACCAAACAGAGATAAGTGACCAAACACATCAAAGTTTTTCAACTCGCCTGAAAAATCCGCTCCCCTTCTCCCTCTCATAATGGGAGGGAGAGTGTTACTGCGCCGAGTCGAAGTACTCCCAAAAGTGCTATTCCGCCATACAATATAGTTACCCTTTTAAATCTGGCTAGAAAAGCGCTACGTTTTATTTTGTGCCACCATACTTGCTCGTATAACTACTCGTCTTAAATAGGAAAAACGTTGATGTGTTTGGTCACTTGTCTCTGTTAGGTACCATTGAATGAATGGGGCTAAGCTAAATGCTATCAAAGTGTCGCCGCGCGCCACTGCGCTTACGAGCATGCAATAAGATGATAGAGGGATGTATCAACTCTTCTTAGTTAAGGTAATAACTAGGGCTGTCAATAGATTAAAAAAATTAATCTAGATTAATCGCATGATTTCATGAGTTAACTGCGATTAATCGCAAATTAATCGCACATTTTTATCCATTCTAAATTTACCCTAATTTAACACTTTTCAGGTTTTTAATATTCTAATCATATATACATATATATATGCTTTATGCAAATGTATGTTAACAACAGCCTGTTTACATTTTAACAGAATCACCAGCCATTGTTTTGTATATGAATTTTCCTTTCAGAAGATTTTTCTTTCTCCATTTTTGTTTGCTGCTGCATCATTTGTGACCTGTGCAGGCAAGTTGAGTCGGAATTAGCAAATTTTTAAAAAATAGTTCTTCATATTTTGACATTCTCTATTAAAACATAGAACAATGCATGATTTGTTGAAATATAACAAAATATGACAGAACTACACGTGTTTGAAGTTGAAAGAGTCAAATTACCACAAACATTTCCACATCCATACATTATATTACCACATCAATACCTTAAAATCCCTGGTAAAACTAATAGATTTAGCACACACAAAGCAAAAACATCATCAATGTATGTTCAACTTTTTTTCCTTTTGTTTGATTGACATTGAGACAGACTGCTTAAAATCTAAGTGATCTAATATAATGTTACACATCAGATAGTTTTACCCAACAGTTAACCAAACATTTACTTAAAACATAACAGATTATAGAGCCTACCTGCGTGAATTCTTATCAAAACAGATATTTGTAAAACTGTAATTTTGTGTAGATGTCTATATATCCGGGTCGCGCACTCGCGCGTCTGTGTGCACGCGCTTCAGATATCAGTCAGTCAGCGTGAGGGGATCGCTTTTGAGTCTTGTCGCTCTTAATAACTCTTTAACAATAATCAGGTACCGAACTTTATCTCTCTTAATGACTCTTTTAACATCAAGCAAGTCCTGCAGTCTATTTTCTAAGTCATGCATAAAAGCGAAACCAAAATGAATTGAGCCGCATCTTTGTATTAGATTAAGCATGAGAGTTAGGAGGACGGTAACGTTACACCTCTCAGACGTATAAATAAAGATCATATCAGATGTCCAACGAGCATTTAGAGCATTGGATTTGGTAGACAATTTGCTTAATGTTCTTATTTCTATGAAAACCTTTTACTCATTTAGAGAGAGTCACATTTGTCTGCGTCTCTGTTCATCCAACTATGGGCTGGACCAAGGGTCAAACAGAAATTGCGCGTTGCGTTAATCTCCGTTAAAAAAATTAGTGGCGTTAATATGAATTTGCGTTAACGCGTTATTAACGCGTTAATTTTGACAGCCCTAGTAATAACATAGTTTAATATGGAAAAAGGATAGACTATTCCTGCAACTAAACATCAACCGAGAAAAAAAAATTGCAATAGTTTTAGACTTTTGTACTATTCATCAGAATACAGACAGATTTATTTTTGCCATGCAAATAAATAATTTTTGACTTGCTTTAAATAAGAGATAGAAAAGGTTTTCCATACTGTGAGAATACATTTTCTTCAAAACTACAGAGAGAAGCCCCTAAATGTTTTAGCACACAGTGGGCAGTTCTCTAAAGTGGAAAGGCAAACATGAATTCCAGGAGCTCTGCTCACAACCATGAACCATCATTACACAAGCGTTAAGGGGAGTGAGCCAAAAAAGGGGTAAAGCACGTTCATTTTTTAACCCATCTCAACACCTTCTCAGAATCCATGAAGACAGACCTTAAAAATGCATTTGACATTCTCAAAATGTAAGTGTAGTAAAATTTCAACCTAAACATCCTGGTTAAGGCGTGAAGCGCAACATTGTTGGCTTCACCGATTCTCCTGTCTTCAAGAGCGTATACACATGCAGTCAAAGGCACAACAAAGCACAGAATAATGCATGAAACAGACTGCTGATTCACACATTTGGTTTCAGCTCAATTCATTAGAATGACAAAAGCAGTGTAGTGCTCTGGGCCTAGCTGTGGAAACAAAGCCAGAGAAGGCACACAGGGAGATTCACTGCTAGGTAAAAGCGCCTTCAGCTAAAGACCCCAGTAACAGAAGAGCTGCCATGCTGTCAACGTTAAAGATGAATTCCTCAGGCTTTCAAAGCATGTAAAGATCAAAGATGTTTACACTTGTATGTGTTAGAAAGACAAGGGTTAAGCTTTTATCCTCTGAACTAAGGGGCCATTTATACTACAACCTTTTCAACCAAAATCAGGAACGTTTTTATGCTTTTGGCTGTTTGTTTACATGACAGCATTTTGGGATCTTGAAAAGGCTAACTTTTAAAGATAGCTTTCAAAGTGCAAGTTTATAAAAGCGGCCCCTTGTCATCTTTATGTATATTGTGGATCTGTGCAAACGCACCTTTTTTTGACATGAGTTTTCATTAAGGATGGGATGATTACCGGTTTCAAGGTTAACCACGATAAAATGTCCTGACAGATAGTATTATCTTTTAAAATTAAATTATCATTACAACCGTGTTTGATTACCGTGATGTTGCAAACTCGCGGTAAATCCTGTGCAGCCAGAATCAGTTTTACGCAGGCGTGCACATGCAACATAGTTTTTTGCACAAGGTGGCATTTGTATGTATATACAACAATTAGGGCTGCACGATTTGGGTAATTTTTCCCATTGCGGTTATTGATGCCATAATTGGCACGTATGGTTGGGTTGTGATTTTGGCGCTTTCTTTGTATTGCGAATAGTATGCCATACAGACCCGTTTGCCACTGAACCTGCATTAACGACGACAGTGGGGCTTTTGGCCTTAGTCAAACGGGTTGGCACGTATGGTCGGGTTGCGATTTTGGCGCTTTTATGTGTCTTGTGAATAGTTTGCCATACAGACCTGTTTGCCACTGAACCTGCATTAACGACGACAGTGGGGCCTCCAGCCTTAGTCAAACGGGTTGACACGTATGGTCAGGTTGCGATGTTGGCGTTTTCTCGTGATCTTGTAAATAGTATGCAATATTGACCCGTTTGCCACTGAACCTGCATTAACGACGACAGTGGGGTTACAGGCCTTAGTCAAACGGGTCGACAGGTTTCATTTTCTCTTAAAGATCGGAAGGTGACCCTTAGTTACCATATATACCGTCGCAGTGGGCCCCCAATTTGCAAAATCCTCAACTGTGGATAATATAATTATGCCGCAATAGTTAGTCTGTCTGAAACTAAGCTGATTAAACCACATCACTGTGTGACACTTGCATTACATGTGAACGGCCCCTACGCTAATATGATTTTGTTTTTCTCTCCCTGTCTCGTCCCTGGGTCCCATTGACCCTGAGGACAATGGGACAAACAGACCCAGTTCCGGTAGATGTAAAAATCGACACATCTCTGATCTACTGGTCGTCCCTCAATTTGATGCCCAGCTGATGCCTGACCAACGATCACCGGCAAAACCCGCTTAATCTCCGCTTACTCTCCGCTTAATCTCCTTATCCGCTTATATGTGTGTATATACATGTATATCTCCCAAGGGTTTTTCCCTCCTAGGACTTTTTATTTTTTATTTCCTCGGCTAAACAACCCGGGGTTTTTGTTTTTTCTCCTAGGGGGTTTTTTAACACGGGGAGGTAGCCTGCTTGGGCTTAACTTAGCTTCTTCTTCTAGACGTTACATAAGTAATACGCTCGCTCATAATGTCGAGTCATAGCCGCAGCAAATTTGACTGCTTATGCTATTTATTATTATGTTGTGCTATCTGTCGTTTTTCTGTGCTTTTACTGCTTCTATTAATGTAAAGCTGCTTTGAAACAATTAAGTATTGTGAAAAGCGCTATATAAATAAAATTGAATTGAATTGAATAATATTGCGATGTGCGATTGCGATTATACTAAATGGTGTCATGAGTCAACTTGATGGGTTTTAAGGAAAATCCACACACAGTTTAGCTAAAATGTGTATTTGTAAAACTAGAAATGTTTTCGTATTGCCACGTGATGTAGCAACTGCTCAGTGTCAGTAATCCTAAATCCAAAATACCGCCATACAATAGACAGAGTTTTTTTAAGCTACCAGATCACTGTCAACCTCCTCTGCATCCATCTTCGCTCTGGTATAAGTGACGACGCACACCACACACGTGCACTGCCTTTTTTGTTCGTTTTTCTTTCTTTTTTTAAACAGCAAGGAAAATCATCAAACTGTTATCAGAAAGTTTGTGTTAACAAGTCCACACATTTATTTATTTATTTAATATAATTGCAACATTTTGCTGTCATATAATCGCACAGGCTGACATCGCGATTGCGATGCGATTAATTGTGCAGCACTAACAACAATAATGTATTGTTTTCATGCACGGTAAACTTACTAGACAGATTTATTTTATTTTTTTACCACAGAAATAATTTCGGGGACATAAAATATTAAATTTTCAAAAATAAAACTTGTTCAAATGTTTTCAGTGTGTGTATCAGTTATTTTTTAACATTTCCATCTCATTTTAACAAAACCATGATAATATTGATAACCGTGATAACTACGGTCACTATAATCATGATATGAAATGTTCATACCGTCCCATCCCTAGTTTTCATGTGCACGTGAAATAAAAAAAACGCAATAGAAAAACTTTGTTTTTACTTCATCCCCGTTTGTGTAAATGTAGTCTAAATCATTTTCTTAAAAGAACATGTTCAGAACAACAGTCTTGATTATACAGTGAACTAAAATGAAAGTTTTGCACTCATTAGAAGTCGAGACCTGCTGTTCACCAAAATTTGTGGTTAGCCAATTCTTCTTTTGTCTGCATGTGCACACTGAAATCTACATATTTGTATGTGAAAGTGCAGACACAGAGAGCAACTGTAAATACAGCTCCTCAATGTACAGGGTCTAAATTTAGTGGTTGTAGCCGGGTGGGCTTAAACATCTGACCAGCACTGTGTTACATTGAGCGACACTGTATCCCCAGCGGAAGCGCAGGGCAGTAAGCCGATGCCAAGATAAGGCAATTGTTCGCTGCAGGCAACAGCTATAATTAACTTTCACTTGAACTGTCCCTCAGTATGAGGTCTCCAACAGCCTGATGGCCTTCACTCATACCACAAAAGAAAAATTACATCAATGTTTCCTTTCACTTTGGAAACACTGTGCTACAAGTTTTCTATGTTGCAGAAATAGAAGCAATAGGGCTGCAAGATATATAGAAATATCGAAACATGCACATTAGGGATGCACGATATATTGGTTGACATATCGTTATCGGCCGATAACTGCTTATTTTTAATATTATCGGTTATCGGTCTGATAGCAAAATTAGGCCGATAAATGAAAGCCGATAAATGATGGATTATTTTGGTTTGTTGAACCACTTCACTTGCTCATTGCTGGCCATGTGGAGCTTTGATTGGTGCTTTCTGTGACATAGCACGAAGATGACACGTTTTGCGGGCTTAAGAAGAGTATGGTAGTCTAGCGCAAAGACAAGATGTCCGCGGTCTGCGAGTTTTTCATTGTGAAAATAATATGAATATTTATCGGCTTATAGATATCGGTTATCGGCCCCCAAATTCAAAGAGTTATCGGCCAAAATTTTCATATCGGTGCATCCCTAATGCACATCTCAATATATTGCAGTGGTTTGCAATGACTTAAACGCTTCAAAAAGTTACAATTAATTAAAGTTGTAGCTTGATGTAGATAGATGGATGCTTTCTTTTCCCAGAAAGATGTGTGCTGTTTTTACATACATTTGAATGTAATTTAAGTTGATTTTACCAACTTAAAGCTTTATTGTTTTGCACACTGTATATATTATTATTTAGAAAGTTATCACATTTTTCTTCAATATCACATTTTTCTTCAATATCGTGCAGCCCTAAGAATCAAATACAATGGAACAAAATAGGAACAAAAAGGTACAATTTGAACTTACAATCTTTCCAGTGATGACAAACCGATGAAAGAGCCATTCAGAAGTTCCCTTATTTTGTTGTTGCTTAAAATCCTGTGAAAAACATAAGCATATATCAAAAATCAGGAAATCATTATGTATACAAAACCCTCTAATGTTCATGTTGTCAAGCATTTACAGCAGAAAAACAAGCATGCTTAATTATAACCCTGGGCTATTTGCTTGTTGGATTTGCTCATAAAGTAGCACAGACTTCTTTGCTCTTGTTGTATCAAACAACCATTTTCTTACAAAATGACTTGCAACACAATGAACAATTACATTACTGCCAGTGACATTACTAACACCAGCTGACAAGTCATGATACAAGTCTATAGGAGCGAAACATATTAGACAACAGTAGGCAGTCACAACAAGAAGTGCATTTTCTTTATAGACTGTGTTTGAGAAATTGGGAAAGCTACAAAGATTTGACAAATAGACAATTAACTAAATAATTCACTTACTTAATATACAGATCCTTTTTGATTACTGCTAACTAAGTCATATACATTAGTTCAGAAAAACACACTCTATGCAACCACCCAAGCTGACCACTAACTAGCTGAGCCATGGTCCCTTTAGGGAAGTCATGCCACTCAGCATTCATGCTTGCAACCCTTCCAGGGAGTTATTTCAGTCATGCAGACAACAATCCTATCTATTTGAATGGGAAACGCCAATATTGCTAAAATATCATGCTACACTTAAAATTAAACAACATATTTACGAACAACAATTAAACTTTATCAAAACATTTGTTTCTTAAGGCCGAAGTATAGTAATTTTTTTACGCATAGACGAGGGTCCGCATACAGTGCGTGTGACGCAATTTTCGTCATCAGAAAAATACGAGTACCATCTGATTTTTAAAACCTTGCGTACACAGTACGTGACGGTCTCGCTTCCACGTACAGGAGTATGTAGTATGTAGGCCCCAAGAGGTTTTGTAATTTGTTGCAATACGCAACAAATTACAAAACATCAGCGCACATGTACGAGTCAAATGAACTATGCTTTGCAAGACTGTGCGCATGGATAAAAACAGACTATAGACCAGGGTTCCCCAAATCTTACCCAGCAGAGCCTGAGCACTACAAAGTTTAGGTTCAGCCCTAATCAAACTTACCCACTTGTGATTTTCTAGTGATCATAAAGACCTTGATTAGCTTGCTCAGGTGTATTTGATCAGGGTTGAAGCTAAACTCTGCAGTGCTCGGGCAAAGATTTGGGGAACCCTGCTAGACGGTTTCATTAGACGCATGTGTGTTGTCGCCGTTATGCATCTGGTCGGAACTTTACTTCCAGTTTCTGTTTGTTTAATGGTCTGGCTAGTTGCTAAAATGAACTCTGGAACGAATACCTCATCAAAAATAACAAATGTTTTAGTTTCCTAAAGACGGGGAGACGCCGATCATGGATCACCACTATGTAAAAGGAGTTTTGGCAGCCAGTTTGTAGTTGACATTGTATACATTATAGTACACATTTCACACAGCAACGTTACCTCAATGTCATTTTTTATACACTTTAGCTATGAAATATCAACTAAGGTAATCTACTTTTTGTTTATTTAGCTTGTTAACAGAAATAACCTACTCTAAAAGGACTTTGTTGTTATTGATTCTTCTTAGCAAAGTTTACCGGAAGTTAATTGTGTTTCAAGAAAGCCGTTTGTTTAAGTTGTTATTGCTGAAACCATCTATACCCAGGGCTAAAACTGTGCTAAAAACACCTTTTTTAAGGTCTATTCAGCTACTGTGCATACACACAGGTTGGCTAACGACTTACAAAACATTCCCCCAGAGAATCAGCAGTCTTTATCAATTGATAATTGTCTCTTTTTACTAAAAGGCAGGACTTCTGGCACCAGAGCGGCCATATTGAGCATTGCACTTCCCCCATTTATAGTAATGGCAGTGGCAGTGCTCAATCTTGTTATATCTATAATCTTTGGCTGAGATGAACTCTGAGCAGAACTCTGCTGGCTCGGGCACGTACCCGAAAATCTGTTTTGATAAACTGGCACTAAACACAGTCTTTGCCATCTTACATCTGATATACAAGAGCGCAAACAGCTGTAACAAATCAATAAAAAAAAACATCACATTACTGAAATTGGCTTTTGTGCATTTTGCATTTTCAGGGTCAACTCACTGTGGCCTATTGTGAAACAAAAAACAATTATCTATAAAGTCAGATGATGTATAATTTCACTATTTTTGGAAATAGAGTTTATATTTTTATGTTTTTTTTGTTTTCCAAATCCAAAATAAAGGGTAATATCTTCTGCATGTCTCCTCCATTTTGTAAATCAGTGGTTAACAGTCATGTCCATTTCAGATGAAACACCACAACATTTGTGTTTGACTGTTGCAAGTACGGTTTCACCGGATGCGGTCGCTTGCGCTCACAACCCCTTATCCACAGGTCTCAGGCAGATTGTTATTACGGGCTGTTGAGGGGTGACTTTATTACAAGCTTGGCCTGCTGAGACAGCCTCCATTTTTCCTGGCTTTCCAAACACAAACAGTTCCTAAGCTTTCCTCACTTTAGCAGAATGTACATCTTCAAACTCCAGATGTGCTGAGCATTAAGAAAGAGGTATTTCAGGTCTGCCACAGCACTGAGAAGACACTTTTGCAAAACCTGAGTCAACACGAAATCAAATTCACCCCATTTTACTTTTTTAATAGGCATTCCTGGTCTTATTGTGCATTAATCCGCACATTATTCCAAAGAAAATAAAATGCTAATCTTTGTAATCTTTCAACAAAACGTAATGATTCGCCATAGAAACAACTTCCTTTTTCAGATTCATCCAAAACGTTCCAACAGTGTTTTTCAGATGAGGAGTAGACCTTCCAAACTGGACAAAAACTCTAACTAACAATTTACAATCCAATTAATTTCAAAAGGGATAATGGGTTGAAAATGGGTTGTGAATGTTGATGTTGTAAATACAGCTTGCTGCATGTTTGGTTGATTTTAGAACTGAAATGACACCAGCCCTGCCTAAAAAAAATTTGTACACAATTTTCAGATAAATACACATGTGGTAAAGATTATTATAAGGAAATCATATATTTAATGATTCTTAATATTATTCGTAATATTTATTAATACTCCCAATACAGAGTCTTAAAGGGATAGTATCCTCCAAAATGAAACTCATTTACTCACTCTGATGTTGTTAAAAACCTGTATACATTTCTTTGTTCTGATGAACACAAAGGAAGATATTTTAAGGAATGTTTGTAACCAAACCATTCGTTAGCCCCATTTACATACATAGTTGGAAAAAATAATACAATGGAAGTGAATGGGGCTCACGAATGGTTAGATTACGAACATTCCTCAAAATATCTTCCTCCGTGTTCATCAAAACAAAACAGAGAAATTTATACAGGTTTGTTACAACATTAGAGTGAGTAAATGATAACAGAAATTTCATTTTTGGGTGAGCTATCCCTTTAATGTGTAACAAAATATTTTGTTGAATTCACCCACTAGAGAACATCTGAATAAAGTGTAAGCATTACTATAAAACAACAACTTTAATCTTTACTTTTTCTTTTCTTAAAGGACAAGTTCAGTATTTTACACTTAAAGCCCTGTTTTCAGATTGTTTATGATGAAATAGAACGGTTTGACTGAAATTTCGACATATGCGGCTGCCCCGAGAATTTTCGGGTGTTTGTTGTTTTACCTCCCACCTCTACAATGCCTATATAGGTGCACCGGAACAATCCTTCCTAAAATGCATTAAACTTTCATTTACAAAGACGTGACACTCATCGAGTGGTCAGGGGTGTTCACTGATATGCACACACAAAAATCGCTGCAAAAGACGCATTCCAACAGGTTTTATCGTAGTTTTGTCCAACTCCATTGACGGTACGGTATTACTCAGTGCCGGGAACTTTGTTTGTATTCTTGCAATTGGCAAAGGCGGATTATCGCCACCAACTGGGCTGGAGTGTCTATTATTCAAGCTCTAAGCGGAAGAATATACGGTTGTGAGGCGTTTGAAAAAATAGGTCCACAAATTTACAACGAATGCTAAAACACCTGTTGGAAAGCATCTTTTGCAGCGATTTTTGTGTGAGCATATCAGTGAACACTCCTGACCACTCGGTGAGTTTCACGTCTTTGTAAACGAAAGTTTAATGCATTTTAGGAAGGATTGTTCCAGTGCACCTATACACCCATTGTAGAGGTGGGGGCTGATACAACAAACACCCGCAAATTCTCGGGCCAGCCACATATGTCGAAATTTCAGTCAAAACCGTTCTATTTCATCATAAACAATCTGAAAACAGGGCTTTTTAGTGTAAAATACCGAACTTGTCCTTTAACGCCATGCCAGCTATGGCTTTATTATTTATTTTTTATTATTATAAAAAATAAAAATAAGTAAAAAAAACTAAAAACTGTAAGACTGCATTTGGATTTACTTGGTTAGGTAAATACAACAGGCTCCTTACAGAAGTAGATGTAATATAATCCAGTATTTACAAATAGTGGATTTATTTTAAAGAGTTTTTTCCGGGTAGATAACATTTATATGAGAGTTTTAAGTGTCATAGATGCTCATTTAAACTGTAATATACTATATCTGATGTTTTTCCTCATATCACAGTCAATTGCAGGCGTGTTTCTTCACATTTTCGTTCTGGGCAACCTTCATTTTGACATTCAGAACTAAATTCCCTATGATGATATATGTCTGAGAACAATTGACATTTGTAGAGAAGAAACATTCACACAAACACTGCCTTGTGACTCTGAATAGTCAAGATAAGATAAGAATGACAGAAATTCATCAGCATAGTAAACTCCTAGCTGAATGTTTTTGCATCATCGTCTAAATATTTCTCATAATAACAACTGACACACATGACCTTCTACTAGGCCTGCAGAATTAATCGAAAAACTAACCGGGATTACAATTACGGGTGAAGCAGCACAATCGCCAAAAGCCTCAATTACAGCGGTCCATTTATACTCCATTAAGCAGTATGTTTGGGCACCAAATACTGTGGGGAATCAGAGATTTTAAAATTGATAACTTGATGTGTCCTTTAGCCATTCATTTTGGATATTTATTTACAACATACCCATTATTATTTGTTATTTACATTATAATATATTTAGTTTTGGATGTTTGGAATACCGTGCATCTGCTTCACAGAAAGTTATAAAACATTTAAAAACTTTTTTAAAATCTATTACTCGTCAATAATAATCGCAATTACAATATCACAACAAATATTCACCAATAAACCAACCTCAAGGCATTTTGTGGTATAGTCACAAAATATGGATTTATTTATTTGTGCTCATGTACACTACTTTCTATTGAGCACGAAGTGTGTCACTCAGCACGGATTTCAATACATTACCATTGTCCAGGAAAATCGAGTCCATGAACACGAATAACTAAATGAAAATTTCATGACTGCAGTACACCATGAAGTGCCTTGAGATTGGATGGTTAAACAGCTTCTACATGGTTTAGTCAACACTTAACTTATATTATTTTTAGAAGTCATCTACAAACAGAGCTAACAGATTTCTCATGTATTTGTACATTAGGTCTTCCGTAAATTTATCATTCAGTGAAGTAAAACTAATAACAGGTTTGACATGTATATCTTGTGGTCAGGTGATTTTTATGGGGGTGTGGACCACATTAAATAAATAGCCATTCCCTGATTGCATACCTGTGATAACCACTTTATCAGTGGACAGGACGTTACAGGAAAGTAAACAGTCAAATTAGCGTCTGGCACCCGTAGGTCTCCTAATGCTGGAGACAGATGGTGAAGATACAACCTTATCTTGAATGACCCAGTAACCAAACTACAAATAACACCACTATAAAGTGAAGATGGGTGGTTATATTGGATTTGATCTAAATTTTAAGTGTCTGTCCTTTAATATTAAATATAAAATTTTACTGATATAGGGGCGGTTTCCTGGACAGGGCTTATCCTAGTCCCAGACTTAAATGTATGTTTGAGCTGCCTTAATTTAAAAACATCTTGCACTGACATATCTTACATACATCAATGACATTGGTTTGTCCCAAGATGCATACCCCTGTGATGTTTTTGGTCAGGTATGTTTGTTAAAGCTACTTAAATGTAGCCCCTTAATATTATAATATTTGGAAATAAAAATGTATGTAAAAACAAAAAGGGAGATAAACGGCCAATACCAAATATTTAAGATGAAAGAACGCTATGTCTCAGTCTAATAAGACACATTAAGAATAAAAATACAATGGCAATCCCAATTCCCAATATATGCCTTCATAAAGAAAATAGAAGGTGCCAGCAAACAAATGTGATTAAGTGTACAACATTCACAAATACATTTGAGGCTAAATGTTTGTGAAGAATAATTTGTATTAATTTTTTTTTTGTTACAAATTTTGCATGTTTAAATATTTTAAAATGTGCTCCAAATATTCGTCATCAAACGATTTGGCCGAAAATAGCAAAAAAAAAACGTTTTTCTGTGTCTTCCGAAGAAGAAAAAAGACTAGATTTTACTGAATAATAACAAAATTGACGCAAACAAACAGAAACCACCTTAGAATGAAAGGCATGCATGCTTTAAAAATCCAGCAAACATTTTTGCATTTTAAAGTGTCTAACAAAAGATGCTTTTTTGCTATATTTTCGGCCAAATAGTTTCGGATGCCAAACAGTGCATCCCTAAAATTTTTATCTATTGTTTTCTATTTTCCTTCTAACCGTGGGTTCACCCCAGCTGCGTTTAAGGCGTCAGATTCGCGTCTACCGCATCTAGTTTGTCGCTTGAACATTTTGAGTTTACTCGCTTCATTCGCGCATGAAATTCTAGTCATCGAGACATGGACGCGGAAATTTGCGTCATGGGAGGGGGTTTTGCGTCTCCACTCGCTTCCTGTAATCACGTCACTACTAGAGCAAGCTCCTGATTGGTTAACGCGGCGCGTTTTTCCACCAAAATTAAAAAAATTTCCAACCTGCACGTTGCCGCGGCAACGCTCAATTCACGCCATTTGCGCGAACTAGACATGCGAATGAGGCGGAATTGCATCTACAGCACCGCACTAAACGCCTCATTCACGCCGCGACACCTCCTTTACATTAACATTGAAATCACTCGCGCTTGACGCCTCTACAGCAGCTGGTGTAAACGCAGCATAAGTCAGCTATAAAAGTTTCTTCATTACTTTTAACAAATTAGGAATTTCAATACCAAGTTGTCTTTCTACAGTTACCAGGTGTGCTTTGGGGAGAACAACTCTATCCAGGTGTAGCTTTCAACAGTTCCCTATGAGAAACACAAGCTCTACAACTGAGCTCACATAAAAAGACAGCTGCACACACACTATATACAGTACACACACACAATATCCTTTTACAACAGATACTAAGATACTAGATCTTTACCCAAGTATTTAACTTTCCTAAAGCATTTACAGGAAATAGCAGCAGTCATTAAACCATTCTAAAACAACTCCAATTCCAAGCATAATAGCAGCTCGAGTGTTTCGACGAGCAGAAAAGCCAAAATATTAAAGAAAGAAAACTAAAGTGCACCAGTGTTAACTTCCATCCTGCACAAGTCACTTTTATAGTTTTTATACTCAAAATGGGAGGCTGACGGATGAATTTTGAGATCCTACAAATCTGAAATGAGCAGTTCCTAAAACCCTGCAGGGAATGCATGCCATTTCTTTCATCAGTTTTTCTTAAACTATTGACAACTGTCTCACTTGCCAGTTAAAAGTTCACGAGGTTTACTACAGGGGAGCACTTCCTAAACATAAACCTGCCAACCCCACATGCATGTGTGGGGTAAAGGGATTCCCGTACCAGGCTCCAGAAGGTAATTGATTTTTAGGGTCAAAGAGGGTCTCCAGTAGGTCCAGTAGGAAGCAGCAATGGCACATTCATTCACCATCTGTCTACGGTCAAGCCCTTCACAGGAGAAACCAAAAAAACATCATCCAAAAAACAGGACTATAGTCAGCAGTCCATGAATACTCCAAACTTTGTGAACGTGCTACGCCCATGTGCCTCTTTCCTTACTGTAACTGAGACAAGTATATGTTTAGATTGCCCATTGTAATGTTAAGACTTCCTGTACAGACCAAATAACCTGACACTGCTGATTTTTAATTACCCTTCTGACTCACGTGGACCAACTTACAAACTTCAAAGGTTTACCACAATAGGACATTGAGAAACACAAGTAAACCATCACAATGACTGACCATATTCTCAATCCAAGTTCATGTTTAAGGTGTACATTACAGTCCGAAAGCGTTTTAAAACAGCAGCACTAAATCTATCAACGGTGTATGCTATCGCTGTTTATTTCCCCCAGGTCAAAGTCTCTGCTTCCACTCTTTCCTGTTTTCAGTGCGTACTCTGCACGTCCACATGAAGAAAGACGAAAGTAGCATTCAGGCATTTTGGACATGCATGACGTCCATCTCTGAAAGACACCATCACGTGGACAGCTTTTCATTTAGACCCTGATAATGCTGAACAAACAGCCACACACAGAGCACAAAGGGAAGCTAAGCCACTTTGAAAATTGAAGCCGTTTTGCTTGCAACGTTGATTATGAAATACTTGTATCATTACATTTACAGTATACACCTTTATGACCCCTGACATACAGTATGAATTAGGGATGCATAATAATTGTTCCCGATTAATAGCGGAATAAAACTTTTTGTTTACATCATATATGTGTGTGTGAACTGTGTATAATAACATGTGTACCTACATTTGTATATTTATGTATAATTATATATAATATATAAATATAAATACTTAATATATAAATATATATTTTTTATAAGAATTATACATGCATGTGTGCATTATTATTATACACAGTTCACACACATATATGATGTAAACAAACACTTTTATTCTGCTATAGATTAATTGCGATTAATCGTTATTAGGGCTGGGCGATTTTTTTTTTTTCGATTAATCATTTTTATTTATGTGGTCGATTCAAAATCGATTCTCAAAGGCCACGAATCTATTTTTTTTCATATTTCCGCAAACATTGAACCTAAGATTAACATTAATCTAATACTTCTCCACTCGACTGTTCTGACTTTTTTCAGCATACATTTTCGTCTTGCATCAAAATTGTATTGTATTTAACATAATTGTATGCATTTGAAAATTAGAGATGGGTTCTGTTTTAAAATTCCCAAGTGTACCTAAAATAAGGTTAATATACAGGTTTGTGGCTCTTAATTTCTTTTTATTTATTACCCTTGTAAACTTATGTTCACTGTTCTTTTTTTATAAATATAGTATTTGTATTAAATCTATTTGTATTAAATCTATATTCATTGAGTTGAATCGAGTATAAAAATCTATCCGAGACAAGCAGGCGGTGTCTTTATAAATCTGGTTTTACGGTGACAAACCCCTTTAACTCAAAAATTTACATTAACAGCGTTATTTTAAATGTCAAATATCCACCACAGGCGAGTGAAGTAGACTAGATACCTCATTGCATTAACAAACTATGGGTTCAGATATGCATTCATAAACATCAATTAACTACTCACACCCTTATTTAATATATACATTGGTATAAAGCCTTCTTTTTTTTTTTTTTTTTGCACATTTATAAGATAAAACAGTGTTATGGATGTCCCATTTCTCTGTTACGGATGTGACAATTCTGAAATCTGTGCTTACAAAACTGAAAAAATAATTTTATTTTTTTGTTAAACTTGACCCTGTATGGCTATTTGACATCTGAGATTTAATTATGGTTAAAACATTTAACTTAGTTAAAACTTTCTGTTAGAATGAATGAATAGATTTAATGCTTTTAAAGGAAACCTTAATGGCCCCTGTGGGTCTCTATAGGTTGAGTAAATATTGAATTGGGGGGAGTTTATCAGGCAGATGGGAACCAGTAGAACATCATTAAATATTACTGTAAAAGGCCCAAAAATGGTACAAAAGAGTATTTGTTAACTATTAAAATGTGTATTGTTTTTCAGTAGGTATAGTCTGGGCTGTAATGAAAGACATAAGCATGTTAAATGAGTGTTGACTTACAGTGAGACTGTCCTGTTAGGGAATGATTCAGGGGGTGGCACCTGATGGAGCTCCATATTACTGCAGACCACCTTCCTGTCCAGCGTGGCCCCGGACGGAGGGCTTTTCCCAGCGCTTCTGGAGCGCTCATCATATGATTTACATTCAGATGATCCCAAAGAGTTCACGCCTCCAAACAGCACGAAAGCCAAGAGCAGGACGCCAAGAGCGCCCACCGACATTACTCCTTTCTCTTAAAATTCACACGCGAGGGTGAATTCGATTTGCATATAAATATCCCAGAATTCCGTTCGGCGTCCTTATCAAAACACCACCTTTCGATATGCGTGCCAGTTATTATTAGCCATTAAACAGTCAGAGACTCGAGACGACAGTTTTAAGTCATAGTCAAAGTACTGACCTCGACAAGGCGTCGACAAAACGTTACCAAAGCGATTTATCGTCAAATCCACATTAAACAGTCCCACGGTCTTTGTTTTCCAAGAGCTCGCGCTCCATTCCGTCTCCAGCTTTTCAAGGCAAGTCGACTGCACGGCAAGTTTTCAGCGTTTCGCACGAATGAACCACTGATATAATGCCTCTCAAAGTCGTTACATTTTCTTTGTTGCCAGTGAGTGTGGAAATCTCGCCTCTCCATTTGAATAAGCTGCAGCCATCCCGAGAGATAACAGTCTCACAAACTTAAGCAAATTCGACTGTAAACTTTTCTCATTGCAGGTTTGACTCGGTACGACAGGCTCCGAAAGAAAACGTGACTCGCGACACGGTTAATTGCGGTAGTCTCTTGAACAAATCAGTGTTATAAAGTTATATCCGCAAGCCGAACAATAAAAGCAATTTGGAAAACTGAAGGCGTAAAGTTGCGCTCTACTTTAAGATTGTTCCATATGCGCTTCAATGCAGTCACCAATCGGGACGGAAAGGACACTCTTCCAGAGATACAGGCTGATAGTGTACTCCGAAGGAAAAAGTGGATCCTGGAAGTCAGTGAGAGGGTAAAACCGTGGATATATTCAGTCCATAGAGAAGTGTAGCATGTTCTATGAGCCCGAGGCTTCAGGTTCCATTTCCTCCCGTGACGTCATCCCTGGTTTGGTATCCAATGCGTGCTGCTGCTCCGCATTACCTTTGGGAGAATTGAAATGTGTCATTTATAAAATGTGAATTAAACTCTTCGCTTCGAGGCATATTTTCCTTTTTCCAACAGTAACCACGCTGTTGAACCTATTGGTAACTTTTTATTTACAAGAATAAAAATATCTTAACATTTCGCCTAAATTTTACATTTTTCTTGCTGGAATTTCCCACGCTGTATATTCATAAAAAGTAAAAGAATAACACATTTGTTATGAATTATGATATTATTTTTCTGTTGATAATGATATACTATTATTGTTCCTTTTTCCTTTTATTATTTATTATTGTGTTTACATTTAGTTTTTCTACATGCTCTTTGTATCTTTATGCAGTGCTGCTCTCTACTTTGCAATAAAAGAGCATCTGCTGCAGGGAATTCCAGTTAACTGTGGTTCAGCTTTCCTGAATGTATTATTAAATCTTCTGAAATCAACATTTCAGCTAAAAATAGTAAATAGTTAAGAAAATAATAAATTAGTAAAGTTCTAATGAGGGTTAGTCATTAACAGAAAGGTATAACATAACATGTTAAGATGTGACCACAGTCTTGGGTTTGGCATGAAAACAATTTTCAAAAATATTGAAAATATTTTCCAATTATTTGAAATGAAATGTTTTTTTAATAATATTTCAACATTTTCTAATTTCCAATTACAGGCATTTAGTTACTATATAATCCCTAAAAGTACTTTTTGCAAATACATTTTACAAATACATGACAATTTAGTCACAATTCAATAAACTTTTTTGGCTAAAATAGAAATAAAAAGCTGTATACAGAAACTGACCAATTTCTGCAGTTTCTGCATTAAAGTTTTTTTTAAGGTTCTGCAACACAATACTGAAGGATCATTGAGCCATTGTTCCCATTTGTTTTTGTGGCCCTCACAAAAGGGACTCTTCACACGGCACTACAAACAAGTTAAGACTGGTTGGGAGTAGTAAAAAAGCTGTAGTCTGGCTCCCTTCATAGAAAAATACATTGTGTGTTGTGACAGAAAGTCGAGTGTAGATGTTTTTGTTTTGTATTGTAGCATCAGTCTTCCTCATACAGATTAAAGTCAAAGGTCTTTCAACCTTGGGCTATTTGGTTTTCATTCATGTTTTCTATTTTTTTAGTTTCAGTATCTTAGAGATTTCTTGTATGACATTGATTTGCCTAAAACCACATGTTTACATATCCTTATAAAAACAACACCCAATTCGTCACCAATAAACATGAACCTTCATCACCAAAAAATTCTAATTTCCCACCAGTCTCTCAACACCCTTCGTAAATCATTCCCAAAACATTTTAGTTTAGCAACAACGCATCGTGGAGGTTGCGTAATGACATCACGCGCAGTGCGTGATGACGTACACGTCGCACTACATAAAGCGGAACTTTTCGAAAGCCAAAGTGCATGCAGAAGAAGAGATAGTGAAATAGGAGAATATTATTAAGTGCTTAATAATTCAGTTTAACAGTGCGTTAACATTGTGAAGCTGTCATTAAATAATCATTCTTTTAAATATGTCGGCTCTAGATGTTAACGCATTTCCAAGCGACTTTGCATGGGGAGCTGCGACATCTGCTTATCAAATTGAAGGTAAAATGTATGCTCGTGATCAAAGGTATGGTTTACTGTAGTAGTAGATAACTAAAGTGAACTGTGAGATAACTAAAACATCGCGGTTGTCATGTTTAGCACTAACGTGGAAGGAATAAGAATCAAAATAGCCAATCTCACAATACAATACTTTAGTATATACTTTGGTATTTACTATAGTTTACTGTTTTAAATTGTATGCTGTAGTATCATTAATGTTATATACTAAAGTATTCCGTAGGGTTAACTATAGTAAATTGAAAAACTAGTAAATCTTGAACCTAATATTATGGTGAGATTTAAAACACTGTAGTATCTTTAAATTTTACTACAGTTTGCTACAGTAAAATATTAAAGTAAACTTAACTAGCCAAAAGTTCCCTGGTATTTCAACTTATTAATCAATTTAGAAATAATATCTTGATGTGTTCATTCAGTTTAAAATAAATTATTATGTTGGCTCGAGAAAACCAACATACTGTTGTTTCTCTTCAACTTTTTATTATTCTGGTAGTAAAATTATCAATTGTAACTCCTCTTAAGGGGTGTGCACACCAAACGCGTCTGAAAATGGCAGGGGGACGCCGACTGTAGGCGCTTGCCAGCTTTTTTCAGAGGAGCGCTTTTGTTGCTATGATACTTCTGCTTTGTTTATCAGTCGTTGAACAATGCTCCGGTTGGTTGTTGTGATATTTGTCCCGCCCCTCCTCCACTGTGATTGGACGGCCGAGTGAGAAGTGACATTGATGAGCTGAGCTTTTCACCCAAAGTTGAATATTTTTCAACTCTCGGTGCTCAGCGTGGACAAAACGCTCCAGATACTTGTGTTTTTAAAAAGCTCAGCGGAAACAATTAAAATACATATGCCGGCCGCCGCTGTAAACGATTTGGTGTGCACAACGTTACCTTAGAGCTTTGAAGCTACAGCTACCAACTTTGCACAAATCTGAAAAACTGGTCTGAATTTAGTTGCTTTATGTTTTCGAAGGGATCGGACTTACTAAGGGATCGGTTCTCCTAAACCGGACGAAACCAAATAATTCCATAGACTTACATTAATAGAATGTTCAGGTTGAATGTTTGTTTTAAATTTCAGCTGTCAACTCTTACGCTACATACACACCAAATCAGGTTACTCGCTCTAGATTACTTGCGGAATTTAACTTTGTGTCAGGCAAATTTTTTGCTTGAGTTAAATACTTTTAACTTGGGCGAAAGCGCGTTTGAGGTGAATAACGCGTGTTTTCGCGGCAAACGCACCGGCCATATTGCGTCACTCGCATTGCCCTGCGCATGGACATGTCTGGTCACGTCTTTGCATTGACTTTGTATATAATCTACTTGCGCAAATCGTTGAACTTGCGTTTGGTGTCTATGCCCCATTACACACACACACATACAGTACATTCAAAAAGCCTCTCTCTTTTTCTTTCACAAACAAACATGCACAAACCCTAGACGTGCACGAATATGACAAAAATCATACTTGCAAAGTTGCAATTATTCACTTTGATATTGTAATTGTGATTTATAATTGCAGATTAGTTTTATAACTTTATGTAAAGCAGCTGCAATTCTAAACATCCAAAACTAAATAATATAATGTAAATCACAAATAATTATGTGAGTTATGGTGTTAGTAAAAAATCCAAAATGAATGCCTAAAGGACATGTCAAGTTATGAATTGTAAAATTTCTGATTGACCACTGTATTTGGTGCCCAAACATACTGGCGCACACAACACAACACATACAAACACATAATAGGTTTTTATACATTATTGGGGACTTTAAGGTTAGATGCTGTGATTCTATGCATTGTTACATAATCAGAAAGCAGTATACAAATTATAGAAGTGTTTAAGAAATTTCCAAAAACTCAATTTAGTTTTTTTAAACGATCTTACAGGGGCCTGGAATATGGATGGTAAAGGGCCAAGCACATGGGACACATTCTGTCATGCTAAAGGAAAGGTGTTTGAAGACCAGACTGGAGATGTAGCCTGCAACAGCTATCAACTTTGGGAAGAGGACCTAAAATGTATCCAGCAGCTTGGCCTCACACATTATCGTCTGTCTATATCCTGGGCACGGATCCTTCCTGACGGCACCACAAATCATGTCAATCTGAAAGGTGCTCCTTATGAAACTGCACAGTGTGTGGGGTCCAGAAAGTCAAATACCAAAGCCAAAGTCTCATGGGTTTACATTTGTGCAAACAATTGATGATTCTGTAAAAGCTACTTTGAAATGTTAACTTTTATGAGTCGCAAACTTTGTTAAATGATTATAGAAGTCTTTAAGTAAAACCGGTAAAGGTTTTTTTTCATCTTTAAAAAAAAAAAGTTTGCAACAATGCTTTACACAAAATATAGACGTATTGGAAGATATATAAAAAAAATAAAATGCATAATATAAAAGTCTGAGTAAAATATTTAGAACACTCTTCTGACATTTGTTAAAACAGTTTATAGTTACTTTCCTATGTATTTGACCTTAATTTCTTTCAATTTTAGGTGTGGACTACTACAACAAAGTGATTGATAATTTGATCGCTAGTGATGTTACCCCTATGGTCACGTTGTGCCACTTCGACTTACCTCAAGCCTTAGAGGACTGTGGAGGATGGCAATCAACAGAGATTGCAGACATCTTCGAAAGTTACGCCAGGTTTTGCTTTAAGAATTTTGGAGACAGAGTTAAACTTTGGATCACAATAAACGAGCCCTATGTTTATGCCAAACTAGGCCATGAAGATGGCATCCTTGCTCCTGGGATCAAGGAGCCAGGAATATCAGCCTACTTGGTGGGTCATAACATGCTGCGGGCCCACGCCAAGTCCTGGCATAGTTATAATTCAGATTTTAGACATTTACAAGGAGGGCAAGTATCTATCGCCCTTAATAGCGACTGGGCAGAACCATTGGATCCTGGCTGTCCTAAGGATGTCGCAGCCACAGAGCGATACTTGGCCTTCTCTTTGGGTTGGTTTGCGTGCCCTGTGTTTGGCACGGGAGATTACCCAGAATCCATGAAGTCTAGGATTGAGGCTAGGAGTTTGGAATTGGGATACAACCAGGGCCCACGACTCCCTCGGTTCTCTAAAGACGAGCCGTCGCCGCTGGGCACAGCTGATTTCTTTGCACTGAACTACTATACGTCTCGAAAAGTAAAAAATCTGAATGGTGCTCGTGAGCTCAGTTTTACTGGTGACCAAGGGGCAGAAGGTGTTATTGATCCCTCTTGGCCCATAAGTGGGATCTTCTGGCTGGCTGTTGTCCCTGACGGATTGCGGAAGTTGTTAAAATATATAAAGGTACTTCAAAGGTCAATGGATTGACATACAGTTTGAGATTATTTTTCAGGTTTACAGAGAGTGATTGCCAAAATGTGCTCCCGTGTATAGCTCAGTGACACCAAAGATCATGGGTTCGAACCCAGGGAAGACAAACATTTTTTATACAGTGGGGCAAAAAAGTATTTAGTCAACCACCAATTGTGCAAGTTCTCCCACTTAAAAAGATGAGAGGGGCCTGTAATTTTCATCATAGGTACACTTCAACTATGAGAGACAAAATGAGGAAAAAAATCCAGAAAATCACATTGTCTGATTTTTTTAAGAATTTATTTGCAATTTATGGTGGAAAATAAGTATTTGGTCAGTAACAAAAAAAACAAGATTTCTGGCTATCAAAAACCTGTAACTTTTTCTTTAAGAGCATCCTCTGTCCTCCACTTGTTACCTGTATTAATGGCACCTGTTTGAACTTGTTAAAAGACACCTGTCCACAACCTCAAACAGTCAGACTCCAAACTCAACTATGGCCAAGACCAAAGAGCTGTCAAAGGACACCAGAAACAAAAAAATTGTAGATCTGCACCAGGCTGGGAAGACTGAATCTGCAATAGGTAAGCAGCTTGGTGTGAAGAATTCAATTGTGAGAGCAATTATTAGAAAATGTAAGACATACAAGAACACTGATAATCTCCCTCGATCTGGGGCTCCACGCAAGATCTCATCCCATAGGGTAAAAATTATCACCAGAATGGTGAGCAAAAATCCCAGAACCACATGGGGGGACCTAGTGAATGACCTGCAGAGAGCTGGGACCAAAGTAACAAAGGCTACCATCAGTAACACACTATGCAGCCAGGGACTCAATTCCTGCAGTGCCAGATGTGTCCACCTGCTTAAGCCAGTACATGTCCGGACCCGTCTGAAGTTTGCTAGAGAGCATTTGGATGATCCAGAAGAAGAGTGGGAGAATGTCATATGGTCAGATGAAACCAAAACATAACTTTTTGGTAGAAACTCAACTTCTTGTGTTTGGAGGAGAAAGATGCTGAGTTGCATCCAAAGAACTCCATACCTACTGTGAAGCATGGGGGTGGAAACCTCATGCTTTGGGGCTGTTTTTCTGCAAGGGGACCAGGACGACTGATCCGAGTTAAGGAAAGAATGAATGGGTCCATGTATCGTGAGATTTTGACTCAAAACCTTTCGTCAGCAAGGGCATTGAAGATGAAACGTGGCTGGGTCTTTCAGTATGGCAGTGATCCCAAACATACCGCCCGGGCAAAGAAGGAGTGGTTTCGTAAGAATAATTTCAAGGTCCTGGAGTGGCCTAGCCAGTCTCCAGATCTCAACCCCATAGAAAATCTTTGGAGGGAGTTGAAAATCTGAGTTGCCCAGCGACAGCCCTAAAACATCACTGCTCTAGAGGAGATCTGCATGGAGGAATGGGCCAAACTACCAGCAACAGTGTGTAAAAACCTTGTGGAGACTTACAGAAAACGTTTGATCTCTGTCATTGCCAACAAAGGGTATATAACAAAGTATTGACATAAACTTTTGTTATTGACCAAATACTTATCTCCACCATAATTTACAAACAAATTCTCAAAAAAATCAGACAATGTGATTCTCTGGATCCTTCTCTCATTTTGTCTCTCATAGTTGACGTGTACCTTTGACAAAAATTACAGGCCTCTCTCATCTTTTTAAGTGTGAGAACTTGAACAATTGGTAGCTGACTAAATACTTTTTTGCCCCACTGTACCTTGTAATGTGCTGGAAGTCGCTTTGGATAAAAGCGTCTGCAAAGTGCATACAATATAAAATGTAAATTAATCAAACAATTTATATTTGCTTTTTTTACAGGACACTTATACCAGTCTGCCCATCTATATCACAGAAAATGGCTTTTCGCAGAGTGGGCCGGTTCAAAAAGAAGATGATGACCGGTGTACTTTTTATTACGACACACTGCAGGAAGTAGGCAAAGCTATTGTATGATTATGCAACACCGCAGAAGGTCTAATACATTTTTGTTGGGTTATTATTAATATTAAGTTAAACATTAACAGTTTTCCTGCAACTTCACTGGTAGCATTATGTGTATCTTGCAGCCTTGAGACGCTAGCTAATGGCATTATATGTATAGATGTACATGTAATACTGAAAAAACTGAACTGAGCTCTATGCTGAGGATGATCTGAATCATGTGTCTGTTTTCCAGCTATCAGTTTAGATGGAGTGAACGTAAAGGGATATTTTGCGTGGTCTCTACTGGACAACTTTGAGTGGGCAGAAGGCTTTCGTCTGCGCTTTGGTCTGTTTCATGTGGATTTCTCCACACCTGAGCTAAAGCGCACATTTTACCGCTCTGGAAGGGAGTATGCTGCTGTGATATCCAAACATCACTCCCAGACCAAATCAAAGTTAGTTTAGTACAAATTTAGAAACTAAATCAATGAAACAATGGTGAAAAAATGCAATGGTTTTAATGTAAAAAGTCTAATTATTGTATTCTTAACTGTGGTGATGATGATAATCAAAGAACACTATGAAGAAATGTACATCATCACAGAAGCACAAAGCAAAAACAAAATGTGTTGGTCTGTACTGCCTCTATGTGGTCAAAATTTGGTATTGCCGGAGTATCATGTTGTGGTGGTTTATTGCCTTGTGCATTGTTTACAAATGTATAACATGACTCCTACAGTGTCTGTAGTCTTTGCACGGACCTATTTATAATTGCAAAATGAGAATGTGCATGATAAAATAATGTAATCTTACACCAACCAATGTAATGGTCATGCAGAATTATGCTTTAGGTAGATTGCGCGTGTAATTACTATCGGAAATGAGGTTATGCTAAACCTAATCGCCGCCACAAAGTGCCATGTGAGGAATGACTGAAGACCACTTAATCTCTTTATTGCAACATTTAGGTTATAGCTGGCCTCCATAAATTCATAAAGTGAAATATGAGATCACAAATCTTCAAAAAGAAACACTTTAGCCATTCTTCATGGGCCTCAAAATATCATATATGGCATTCTGGTAGCAATATTGAAACAGAGCTTGAGATGAAACATCACTCAGTTGGAGGTAGGCATGGGCCAGTAACCGGTTTCAAGGTATACCGAGGTTTTAAACTGTCAAGGTTTCAAAACCACTAAAAAGTTCTGTGATATTGTTTTCAAGGTATGAGCTGTGTTTATTCCAAATTCATTAAATCATTAAGTCATGTGATTGATTTGATGTTTACATTTAATATACATTACGAAAATATTATATATTTTTTGAAAGCATATTATAATTTAAAGGCTTTATTTTTACCTGGCATTTGAAAATAACACATTTTAGTGTTGCAATGGCAATACCGCAACGCCGTGAAACCGTGGTATTTTGGCTAAAGGTTATCATACCGCCAGAATCTTATACCGGCCCATGCCTAGTTGGAGGAGCATTGAGTAGTGTAATGATCATGGATATACTGTAAAGTGTACTTCGAATGCACTGTAAGTTACTTTGGATAAAAGCGTTTGCCCAATGTATAAATGTAAATGTAATCTTAGATTTTTATAAGATATGTAAGTGATTTAATGTGTGATGTATTACCCGCGTAGGAAGTCTAAACATAAAGTTTGAAAATAAATGATATTACAAGTTAAAAATCATAAAAAATAAATCACACAAAAAAATTATATCATACACAAAGTTGCTACTGAGTCATTTGTCTAATTTATTGTAACATTCCATTATTTTCAATGACGGACAATTGTACAGATGACAAATTAATAGAGGCACATTTTTTATATGACCCAACTTAACTTGTTACATTTTGACAGAGCTTATGAAATATTCAGCAGCAAGGGAACTCATTAGCCTAATATAAATTAACTGAATAATTTAGTTGCTACTTAACTATTTCCAAATGAGTTCTATTCAAAACTCTGGACTTCATCCTAGAACAGCTTCCTGCAGTTCTCGTTGTCTGGGAAAGTAAGTGACGATTGATAGGATCCACTACTGGAAGAAGCCCAGCAGGGTATTTAAAGACGGTCCTAAAGTTAGAAACACACATATTCTTGGAGATAAAGACAGTCTTAAGATATGAACCACAGTAGTAAACAAATTACTCAGTTTTAAAGTGTTTCACCAAGATAAATGATAGATTAGGATTTCAGAGGTTAAATTCGGTCATAAGTAGCATGGTTCTACCCTATCTCACGGCAAGTCATGTTACAGTCACAAAATATTTGATTCATTTATTTGTGTTATTGACTCGATTTTCCGCTGTTTTCGTGCCACCGCACAAATTTCTATAAATAGTTTTTCGTGTCTGTGGCAAGACTTTCTTTATCGCGTCATTTTATATATTTTTTCACATTGCTTTCTCATATTTTTAAATCATTGTCGCTTGGGGTCGGGGTTAGATTCGGGGTTTGCATTAGGATGTAATTTTATGCATTAGTTTCTACATGTTTTAATTTCGATTATTATTTTATGCCAAAATTCATTAGGATATAAAGTAAAGATCATGTTCCATAAAGATACACTTTGAAAGATACTTTGCTGCCTTAAAATTTTTTGTTAAATCAACTCAGATTTACAAGTCATGTCGACAGAGATGAGTTGTCACAACTTATAAAATATAGTTGAGAAAAGTCAACTTAATTTTATAAGTTGTAACAACTCACCTGTAGTTATAATAACTCATCTCTAGTCAAGATAAATAATAATAAGTTGAAATGACTTGTAAATCTGAGTTGATTCGACAAGGGATTTTAAGGCAGCAAAGTATTTTGTACAGTGTAGTAAATTTCCTACCGTATATTAAAAATATTTTTGGTGAGTGGATGCAGTTGCTAAGGACTTTATTTGGACAACTTTAAAAGTGATTTTCTCAATATTTAGATTGTTTTGCACCCATAGATTCCACAATTTCAAATAGTTGTATCTCGGCCAAATATGTTGCTATTGTCTTGAAAGCTTATTTATTCAACTTTCAAATAATGTATTAATGTCAATCTCAAAAAATTTAGCTTTATGTAGTCCAGGGTCACATATCACTTATATCAAAGTCTCATCATATTATATCACCAGATAGATGTATTATTATCTAAGGCAAGTGAATTCTGATGTGTATCAGAAGTCGTCAATATTATTAAAGTCTAATGAAAAGATGGAGCACCACAGACCTCTACTAAAAACTTTCAAGAAGAAACAGTGTAGCAAATTATTATATGCCAATACTTAAATAATGTCTGATGTCACCAAAACTTTAAGTTCTTGATGTCTGGATGTTTTCATTTAAACAATAATCATACTATATTGAGTGTTGAATGATTCAAGTTATTTTTTAAATAATTCAGTTCTGTTTGTGCAGTCATAAATGATTTTTGCAACAATGTATCTGTCCATCATGTATCTTTTAGCAAACCTTATCAAATGTGCACAGTTGGTGGATTAACCTTGTTAATATGGTTATGAACTCAACAGTTTCAATACAAATTAACTAAAGACATTTCTGTTGATAAATATAAAATTATAAAAACATTAAACAAACATTTCATATCACATATTCTGACATGTTTATTTCTGCCTCTGTGGACCAAGTTCACATTTATTATAAAAATTAACCAAAAAACTGGGTTACTTGTTGTTGTTTGAAAATAAGTTTTTTCCTTTTACTAGTCTTTGTCTTTACACACTTAACTTTATGAAGACCCTACTAAAATAATAAAAATGCAAAATTATGGTAAAGAAATTATTTATTACATTTGATGACTCTCCCCTTACATTTGATTTTGTCTATTTAACTATAAGTTTTATGTATATTATTACAATTTAACATGCTACAGCAGTGTGGGTTGGTAGCATACAGATGTAGGTTTAATACATACAATTGTGGCTTTCCAATACAAACAGCCTCTGAAAAACTAAAGGAAATGTAAGTGTTACAAATGTCCCCATTCTCCCCTATTTATTATTAGATACTCTATATAAAGAAATTGATATGTCTTACATAGAAGCAAACATTTCAAATCAATGGTCAGTAAGCATTCGCAAAAATTGTTTTGTTTTTATAGCTGTTGTTATGGCACTATTGGTACTATAATGGTACCATTGGTATGGCAGCGATATATATACTTAATGGCGCCTGTGACCGTTTGGATTTTATTTGCCCTTTAACTTTGATGCAGTTAACAGCCTTAACCTACGGCTAAAACCTTTCAGATTGTCATGTGAATTACGGTAGCATTCAGAGGTAAATTGAGGGCTAGCACTCTTCACAGAAGGATATGTTCAAGAAAAAATACAAGATAAAACTGTAGACACCAAAGAAAGTAACTTGTCTTATACTGCCGTGACGTTCAATCAACTGACTGCGCCCGATTTGGGTTGAAGTGAATGGGAACCCTAATGGCACAATTACAAGGGATTTGCCATTTCTGCTGGCAAGACGACTGTACTTTCAACAGCCGGTTCAGTGTGGCATGTACATTTTCACTTCCATTTAGTCCTGAATAATAGGCACTCACTGAGAACTGTCATCAACTAAGTGGCTGAAAGAGGTTTCCCTGCTGCCCAAATAATGATAGGATTATATTCTCAATTGATACGGCAGGGCCTTTGTTTGTATAGGATCTTTTTTTAAACACTAAACCCCCCATCAGCTTTAAACTAAAAGGCTGCAAAGATTACTGGGCGAAGCAATAGTTTTCCGAGAACAATCCCCAAACATCGGAATTCATTCATTCTGAAGTGGGAACAAGATTACTATTGGCCGTATACCAGAATGATTGTCCTCGTTTTTTTTTTTTGATAATTCCGAACAGCCAAATTCTCATATTCACCCTCCTATGGAGTAAAACAAATACTTTACAGCCTAAATGATTATTGTTATAAAACATCCCATTACTGTCGATGTCACATAGGCCTACATGAACGGACCACTATTCCCTGCAACTCTATTGGCATGCAGGTCTGTACAGGTAAGCGACAGTCATTCATACGGCTGACACATGGAGCTATCAGCTCAGACAGTGACTGATGGCAGTAAGTGGGACACTGGGACTGATGCCATGCCGGAAGAGGTTGTCCTACGGCCCCCCTCCGTGGCAGATAAGAGATGGATACTATGCTGGTTTGGGAACTCTGTGGTAGATGGAAGACTGTGTGGCTAAACCTTAAAAATAGATATTGGGTAGAGTGTGAATTACAGCCTTTCTTCTTCAAATGTGATGGATTGGTGGACGGGATGGTGATGGAGCCGTTGAGAACGCCAGCTGCTGCTGTTTGGTACTTTGGCAAGGACAACATGTGGCGCCTGTCTGACAGAACGTCTGATGAATGGAGCCCATGAGTCAATGAGTTCTTGTAAAATATATTACTTATCTCTTATACCTTTAACATGAATAAGTGTGTTTTGTCTCTTTAGCCTCATAATCACACAATATTTGCTTTGTAGTTTGTGATTTAGTTTCTTATGTCTAAAACATAGTTGTGATCTTGAACCATTTTCAAGAGGGGCTATTTCTGTTTCAATTTCCCTTCAAAATGCAGTCACTTGACTTTCAAATAGTGTCATTACATGTTTCTGTTTTCCAACATCCCACACGTTTTTTTTGTTCCCATATGGCAAAAATGTTTTTTTCCTGTCCAAAATATTTTTAAATATATGTTTATTTTTTATAGAAAGTAATGCTTACTTAAATATATAATTTTAAAATATATTTAGTTTCAACCTTCAGATATCGACATAAATTTCAAAATGTAGTCAACATTTGAACTGGATCGAAAAAGTTAATCAAAGTTGTCCTAAGACAAGAACGAATATTGGGTATTGGTATTAAGACAGGTTTTATGAAAGGTTTTGATCCACTTCAAATGTTGACTAGTACACTGTAAGCCCATACAGGTTGATTGAACCTAAAAAATTTATGGAAACTCGTTGCCCTAAAAAAGTTGATTTTGCCTGGTTGAAATAACAATTAATTTTAAGTTTAATGAACTTAATGTTTTAATTTCTTCCAATGCACTCTTAACCCAGATTAGATGACATTACTAGAAATGTGTGAGGAAACCCGTTGCATATAACTTTAGTTTTTATCACTTTATATTACTTTTGGTGTTATAAATGGTATTATAACAAAAATTAATGACTGACTTTAAGTCAATCGTTGAATGAACGTGATTCTCCACAGAAACACACAAAAAATGTGTTTTTGACATACATTGTAAGTACAGTGGAGAGAAATACAACAAAATGTTTTGAACAGGGATCATGTACGGAAACACTGATCACCTGAACGGTGACTTCACAAAATTATCATTTACAACAAAACAACATCAATAATATAAGAGATTGAACCTATATGACATTTTATTAACAAATATTTGAATAGAGAAAGTTCTTATCAGTTTTTAATTTGTGAAAAAGCAAAAAATAATCTAAATAGTCAGGTGCAAAGGATTATGGGTATTCCTCACAACATGAACTAATAATTTTAAGTTCATTTTACTTGAATGTTTTAGTTTAATAGATTTTGTAAGGTTAACAGTTAAATCAACTAAACTTTTTAAGCTTTGGCTTCAAAACAGAAAATATTAATGATTTTTCCTTGATTGTTTGAGTAAAGACAATTTCTGGGTTAACAGTGTATATATCAGGGGCAAGCAAATACATTTTTTAATTTTACAACCTATGTGGGAAAAAAGTATCCTTGGTCAAAATATATATAAAAAAACACATACAAAATATATTTTAAAGGTGCAGTGTGTAATTTTTTAAAAGGATCTCTTGAAAGAAATGCAAAATAATATACAAAACTATATTATCAGGGGTGTTTAAAGACCTTTTAATAATGAACCATTATGGTTTTTATTACCTTAAAATGAGATGTTTTTATCTACATACACAGAGGGTCCTCTTACATGGAAGTCGCCATTTTGTGCCGCCATGTTTCTACAGAAGCCATTAACGGACAAACTTTTTTGTCTCCATCAATTACATGTTTTTCCAGTGGTGGCTACCGTAGCTTCTCTATGAGTTTCAAAACGAGGGGTGAGCAGTGGACTGAGGCGTTGGTTGCAATTTGCAATTTCACCACTGGATGCCGCTAAAATGTACACAGTGCACCTTTAATTACAGAAGTTCATTTTAAAAAGTATTTTTATTAAGTTGAAAATATATTTAATATTAACCCAGGTTTGTAACATAAGCAAAGTTTTTCTTTCAATGCCACGTGAACAGATTGAAATATATAGGGGCCTAAATATATTTTTAAATGCTTTAAAATATACTTATTTTTAAAATATATTTTAAAATATAAAAATGGCCAAAAAATATACAGATGAAAAATATATTTTTGCAAACAAATTCCAAAATATATTTCAGCAAATATATTTGTGTATTTGAAATATATTTAAAATTATATTTGAACAAAGATTTTTTTTTACCTTATGGGCAAACCATGATTTGATGTTGCAACTAGCAGGCGTTACTAGCCCAGTCTCACGAAATGTTGTGATATAGTCAAGTAAATTTTTGATGCTTTTTTCGTGATATTGTCACAAATCTTCGCGTTTTTTCGTGATTGTATCACGAATTTCTGTTTACGTGTCATTGTCACGTACTGGTTAATCAACTGTTTTGTCCTATTTTCTTACAATTGTCGCTTCGGTTATAGGGTTAGATTTACATAAAATGAAATCCTTACCCAAACCCAACTCTAACCCTAACGCCAGGCGACAAAGGTTTATAAATCAGAAAATATAAAAAAATAAATCCGAAAAAATTGTATAAACCTTAAAGTGACATCCTAATGCAAACACCAAATCTAACCCTAAACCGAAGCGACAATGGTTTGAAAAGCCCAGTCTCATGAAATTTCGTGATATAGTCACATAACTTTTTGATTCTTTTTTTCGTGATATTGTCACAAATTTTCTTGTTTTTTTGTGATCGTATCACGAATTTCTGTTAACGTGTCATTGTCACGTATTGGTTACTCAACTGCTTTTTCCTATTTTCAAACCATTGTTGCTTTGGATTAGGGTTAGATTTGGTGTTTGCGTTAGGATGTCACTTTAAGTATTGGTTTATACAATTTTTCTGATTTATTTGTTTATATTTTCTGATTTTATGTGACAATGACACATAAACAGAAATTTGTGATACGAAAAAACGGAAATTCGTGACAATATCACAAAAAAATAATCAAAAAGTTACTTGACTATATCACGAAATTTCGTGAGCCTAGGTAGCAGCAGCTAGAGCTTTTTTTGCTCTGAAAGATGCTGTAAATATTTAAATGGGCCTTAACATGACATGCAATCTGCAGCTTTTTTGGGTTAAAAATGAAAGTACATAAACATACGTGTCTAAACCTGTCTCCTTACCGTAAACAGATCCTTAATGGTAAGCTTATAATTATTAATATGATGCACTGTCAGATTAGATTTTGTGGAAAATGTCTGCTGTTTATCAATGCAGTCCACAGCTCATCCCTCCCTTTCGAAACGCATAGTGAAGCTAAAGTAGTCGCCACAGGACAAACACATCATTGTCTGAGACAACATAGTGACCAAATGCTCTCTATAGAGCAGTTTGTCAGTTTAGCCGTCGCGAAATGAGGACTTCCATAAGGTGACCCACGGCGTATAAAACAGCTCATTCTAAGGTAAAAAACAACACAGTTCATTATGTAAGGTCTTTATGCACCACTGAAAATATTAAATATATTATATTGAATTTCTGTCAAGAGATCCTTCTAAAAGTTACACAATGCACCTTTAAAGATTTAATTGTGGGCTTTTGGAAACCTATGTGGAAGACGTGTATATAAAGCATTAACATTATGAGATATGCATTTCAGTGTTTAAGGTCTACCATGTGCAAAATCAACATGATGTATTGAATTATCTTGCTACAGTATACTGTATACTACTGTACTCTGTTGAGTCACCTCTATAGGGGAGATAAAGTGAGAAAATACCCCAGAGACGATGTGTAATCAACATTCTGTCCTCGTCCTTCACATCCTCTTTTGCCTATGGCTGGCGGCTACCACTTTATAATCCAGAAACGCTTACCTGCCAGCCAAGGGTATAATCACGTGACACGTCCTTCACACTGACCATGTAAATCTTCATATTTACTGTATACATAAATAAACTACATACTGTATGTCCCACTAACTGACTCAGCATCGGACATGTCCGAAGTTTTGTTAAAAACAAAAAACAGCAAGTTTTGGTTGCTTGTCGATTGTGAATGAGTATGTTACAGTCAGGTTTGAGGAGTGGAAAGGACATTAACTAGACTGTGTTTCTGCTTACAAAACGGAAGCACTGGAAGCCCACTATACCTTTACGCCAACCATGCATCTTTCAACCAATCACACGAGGGTGAGGATCTCCAGAATCACTGCATAGACTCCTATAATGGTCTCCTTTAATAAACTGGTCGGGAGGATTCACCGATGCACTGAAGGATGTGATAATCAATTTATTTTATTGAAACAAATGAAAGCTCACCTCCAGAGCAAATATTTTGAACCCTCTGTGTTATCCTAATTAACTTCCAAGTTAAAGTCCAAGTCTTTCACCATGCACGGTCATTCCTTTTAATATAATGAAAGACCCACACTTACAGGTATGCTTTGAAATGATCCATGCCATTTTTAACATATAAAATTTGTGCAACGGGGGAAACATACAGTTGGGACGCTTTAAGGACAGTGATTGCAAATCAGGGGCAACCCCATTATGTTTTATGTGCATCTAAAAAGCATCATGGATTTCCTATGTCACAAGATGGGAGGAGTTGTAAGCATGTCAGTGCATTAGGTTAGTGTTGTGCTATCCTAAAACAAAAGTGCTTAAAGGGACATTTTTTTGAAAATATGCTAATTTTCCAGCTCCCCTAGTTAAAGGAACAGTATGTAGGATTGTGGCCAAAACTGGTACTGCAATCACAAAACTTGTGGCTAAAACTGGTACTGCAATCACACAATTGGTGGCCAATACACAACATGACAACATAAACATCAGTTGAGAGCTGCAACTCCACTTTTTAAATGACAATATCTTTGCCGGACCACTGTTGTCAGTGATATAAGTATTAGAAATGAAAATTATTTCTTAATGTCTAGTGACAAGTCAGGGCCATTTTATGATTAATTGATATAAATTTCTTACATACTGTTCCTTTACTATTTGATTTTTACCTTTTTGGAATCCATTCAGCTGATCTCCGGGTCTGGATTTTTAGCAAAGCTTAGCATAATTAGTTCAATCTGATTAGCCCATTGGCGTTGCGCCCACAAAATAACCAAAGATTTTCGATATTTTTCTTATTTAAAACTTAACTCTTCTGTAGATACATTGTGTACTAAGACCGACAGAAAATCAAAAGTTGCGATTTTCTAGGCAGATATGGCTAGGAACTATACTCTCATTCTGGCGTAACAATCAAGGACTTTGTTGCCGTAACATGGGTGCAGGAGGTGCATTGATGTTACGTAGTGCCCGAAGATAGTCCCCTATTGAAAGATATAAGGGGACTATTTTCGGCTGCTGAGTAATATCATTTATTATACAACAGTTCTTTCTGGTTCTCAAATCTGATTGGCTAAGAGCTATGCGATATTGTGCTGATAACGGCACTGTAACCGCTTTACCTTTCGTATCATTCCGCCACCTAGTGAATGGAGGTCCTAAACAGGCTCATCTCTGAATGGAAAAACACAGACGCCCTGTTTTTAAACACTCTCCGTGTGTCTCATTAGTTTACTAGCTCATAAATCAGTCTGTGAATCCCCAATCGGAAGTTATTATTCCGTCAAAGATCAGCGCTCTTGGATGTTACGTTAAAGTTAATGGGAGTAATGTCTTGTCACATCGTGTGGACGATTAACACTTGGAAAAAGAAATATAAACCCTCAATTTTGTCTGGAGCTATATCTCTTATCAGAACGCGAAAACACCGTGGAACTGCAGGTAAGCACCGCAGCTTTTAAATGTGGACATGGATCATTTACTTTATTGTGACGTGACTATTAAAACATGTTATGAGATATCGCCACTGATATATTTATAAGCAGCGTGCAAAAACATCTCTCTGACACTTATAAAAAACCGTTTTATATAGTACTGACAAGAACAAAGTTTAATAATAATAATCGAGTGCTCGTATCGCGTTAAAAATAAATGAGAAAGCAATAGTAACATTATACAAGTATAGTTTTATTCACTTTTACCTCGCGCCAAAACAATAACAACACAAAAGACACTAAATATGAATAAAAAAACAAGTAATAGTTTGATCATGACACCAAATACTGCTGATTTGATCTCATTTTGACGATCATAAACAAACAAGGCCAACATGAGAGCCAGGGAATCCCTGTCAGAGATGTAGCCCAGAGAGGGCGGTGGTCAGCGGGGCGAGTGAACACTGACGTCCGCTCATGCTTTGCTTCTCATTCGTACCGAATCTCACTAAGCAAACGTTCAAACAGGCGCTATCTTTACTAATCGACTGTAGATTTAAATATAATACATATACATTCTCGACTGAACTAATCTTAAAACTAAGAAACCAAGAAACGGTAATATAAAGTAACGGCTTTTCCGTCCATTGAGTTGTTATGAGATTCAAAGCAGCCGAAAGTGTTACCTGTCATTCTGGCAGCCCTCAAATCCGTGGCGGAAGAAGTAGTTCTCAAACAAAGAGGCTTTTAAAATAACTCCGTTGGTGTTTTCTAGTTTTCGTTTTTCAAACGTGTGCCGTCGAACTGTTGTATAAAAGCAATATCGCTCTCGGAGTCGTGTGATATAGCCTGCGGCCTCGTGCCTCTGGCCTAATCACAGCCGTGATGATATAGAGCTATATCACACTCCTACTCGACCGATATTGCTTAAATGGATTATGCTAAACTATGTTGTATCGCCAGACCCGGAGATCAGCTTAATGGATTCCAAAACGGTAAGGGGCGGGACACACCAAAACTTTTTATGCACCTGAAAAAACGCCTGGAGAACGCCGAATGCCAGCTGTTTTTTGATACTTGAGCTGTGAGCCGGTTGGTTGTTGTGATACTTGTCCAGGCCCTCCTCCACTGTGATTGGACGGCTGGGTGAGAATTGATGAGCGGAGCTTTTCACCCAAAGTTGAATCTCTTTCAACTCTCGACGCTCAGCGGCGAGCGTGGAAAAACCGCCGAGCGCCGGCTCTCAGCGCAGAAAAAAACGCAGAGCGCCTGCTTTCAGCGCAGAAAAAACCCGCTAGCTGCTGGCTTATTTGAAAAACGCAGAGCTTCCATTGGAAACAATTGAAAACATGCGCTGGCCGTGGGTGTAAAAATTTAGTGTGCACGCCTCTTAAGAATCAAATGTTTAACTCTAGGGGAGCTAGAAAATGAGTATATTTTCAAAAAAAGTGGTTCTTCACAGAAATGCCATAAACAACAACTTTTTGTTCCTCAAAGAACTAAAAATGTTTCTTTTATAGCAGGTCAGGTTAAAGGGATAGTTTACCCCAAAATGAAAATGTTGTGATTATGTACTCTCCATCATGCTGTTCTAAACCTGTGTGACTTTTTTATTTGGCTAAAGACAAAAGATAATATTTTGTTAAGTGATGGTAAGCACACAGTTTACAGTACCCATTGACTACTATAGTATTTGTTTATCCTACAATGGAAGTCAATACAATCAAATGTGCTATTACCATCATTAATCAAAATAGCTTATTTTGTGTTCAACAAAAGAAAGAAACTCATACAGGTTTAGAAAAACATTAGGGTAAGTAAATGATGACAGAATTTTCATTTTAAGTTATACTATCCCTTTTATATTAATGTTAGGCCTGAATACATAATTGGTTCTTTCAATGTATTTATTGGTACTTTGGACTATAAAAACATTTTTAGGATTCTTACATTAAAAGTGTCCTGACATTTCCAGGCACAATGTTTAAGTTTCTGAGAGTGACCTTAATGTCACGTTTTTTTAAACCTAACATTTTTTCAGGTTACAGTTTATCAAATTGTATCGGCGTGGCAGCTGATCTTACATCTGGTTTAGACTTCATGAATATCTGTTATCGCATCTCACCTGTGTTAAATTGGCATTAATTTAGAAAAAAGGACACAGCTTGGAGGGTACACAGGGTCGTTCCGCCCTGCAGACGCAGCCTGTCGAAAAATAAACAGCGGACAGCATTGATTGTCTCCCTATTACCACTGTGCCATTTTGCATAAGCAGCACAACGCGCTGATGGAAACAAGTGTGACTTCAGGTGTGAAGCAGACATCCAGAAAATGAGTTCCTCTCTCTCTCTCTCTCTCTGTCTCGTAGCACATAAAGGCAGCTATCTTGTGAAAATGTCAGCCGTGTCAAGGAGCCAAGAGCAGCCAGCGTGACCAAAGGCGGCCGCCAAGTACTCTAGACTGGCTGACCTTGTGTCCACGGATGCACTCTCTAACATTTGCGTCAATGGACCAATGAATGTTTTTGGCCATTCTTTAAAACAGGGTGTTCATAGCAAGAAAGATATATTATGCATACCAGAATGTGTTGTTTTAATTGCTCTACACAAAGGTCGCTCCACTCTTTCGAGTATTCATGAGTATGTGCACCCGCGCGCACACCTGCAACTCTTAACTGATTGACATTGCCTGTCTCTCATAGGTTCTCTTCGCCAAAACAACCTTCATTTCCATTTTCTCCCTCACGTACTGCTCCCTCAACCCCTTCCCTCCTTAGAAAACTGATTACAAATGGTCAATTTGAAAATGGAGTCCAAAGTCCCAAGGCTACTCACTTGTCAAACTGAAAAAGGCACAAGGACGAGCGGGAGGCTGCGTTGCCGCCCGCCCGGAAATGGCAGGGCGAGAGAACGCATAACAAATTCCCCCGTGCAACACGGCGAAAGAAGAGAGTGTGGGGGACTTGGATCTTCAACATCTCGCCGTTAGCATTTATATCACAAAGCAGCGATGGATCATTCCAGTCAGATGGTGTTAGCACTATGGAGAAAAGCCATGGGCTGTCACAAAGTGCGGGCCTTTCATATTTTACCAGAGAACAGCACCACTCTCGCTCTGTCTCACTCAAAGCTAATGCTCGCCTTTGAGGACAATATCTTCAAAATCTCTCTCTCTCTTTCCTCCTGGTGAGAGGCTATTTTTGAATACGTCGCTGGCCTGCTCGCTATCCGCTTGAGGAATCAAAGTTGGTTTATCCTGCAGTACTAGATCTGGTGCTGTTCATTTTTCTGTCAACAACAATTTAAAAAGTCTTTATTTAAGCTTGGTTTATAAGTGCTGATCTGTATTCTTAAAAGCAGAGGGCTACTGCGATTCGCCTGTACTGCATTTATTAGATTGCGAGTGATTTGAATCTGACACCGGGCCCCGGTACTGCCAACGGTTCAAGATGACACTCTTTATGAAGCGTACGATTCCAAGCAGCCTCGCAAGTCATTTCTGAGGTTATTTCTGTTCGTTTCTATTATAATTAGAAAGTAAAGCTTCTGAAATTGTTTGGACTCACGACACTCATGATTCACAGAAGAGCATTGCTAATAAGATGGGATGTATATTTTTAACAAACTGTTCCTTCTTTTCAAAGAAGCTTATCTAGCAAGTACATAAAGGGCTGACTCAGACAACAGAAGGGAGCAAATTATAATTTTGAAAGTAAATAGACTTGGCAGAAAAACTCATGAAAAGTGACAGAAAAAGTATGGAAATTAGATCACGGTAAATTACTGTAAAATCAAAAGAAAACTTTTAATATGTCCACTCTATACCTGGTAAATAAACAACAAATTCACTGTGACATTAAAAAAGTACAAAACTGTACCTTTTCTGTCACTGAGGTGGTATAAGGTTCTGTATAATATGGAGGACCACAAGGGTCATGCAAATTTATTAAAGAATTTCGGTCATGCAAATTTAATAAAGAATTTCAATATTAAAAACTATTTGGACAATAAAAAAGGCATTAATACATTTGTATAAAAATTCATTCATTAATCTATAAATAAATAAATAAATAGACAAAGTTCCAAAAAATTTATTATTCAACATTAAAAAAGTGAGATTATAAAATAATTTAGAAATGAAATATTAATCCATTAATAAATAGTTCAAATTAATATAACAAATTACAAAAACAACATGAAATGCTCAATATGTCATCATTTTAAATTGCAATTATAAATTCTTAATTAAATAATGGAATTTCAAAATATATTTTAAAAAGCAATTTAAAAAGTGAAATAAATAATTGGATTTATAAATGAACTACAGAAACAGAATTAAATTAGGCATTTTAAAGGGCCTTTCTGTTTAACATTTTTGTTTTCATTTTCCTCGCTGGTTCTATTATCCTTTTCGCTATTTGATTTGCTTTTTATTTTATCCTTCCTATTTACCTTTTTTTGACTCTCTGGGTCCTTGCAAATGGTCAAATGAGCATACTTTTTGTGGGTACATTATTGTTAAATGTTTTGTACCCCTAATATTTAACTGGTCCAAAATTGGTTCTTAAAAGTCAGTCCTTCCAGAAAAACGCGGAGTTTTTTTGTGATTGTTGCGGGCAAAAATCCTCGATTTTGCGGCACCTTTTCTTACAAAATGCGATGGAATATGCGGGATATTTATTCAATTTATGCAATGGAATTGCGGGAATTTGCGAAAATTGCGGAACTTGCAAAAACTGCGGAAACTTGCAAAAGCTGCAATGATGTTCACGTCACATAATCACGTCACTTCATAACGTTCCCATGGCAACAGAGGACACGGCTGCGCTTGTGTGAAGTAAATGCAACATTTTTTAACTTTCTGCTAATATATATGTGACTTTTTGCTACGAAAATGCGGGAATCATAAAATCAAGCAAGCCCAGCATATTTTGTGTGTGGAAATCTGTAATTAATGCGGCGAAAGTGCGTCATATTTGGAAAAAATGCGGCCCCGCATAAATATGCGGACTTTGGCTGATTATGCAATAAATCGTGTGATCGCACAATCGCGTTTTTCTGGAGGGACTGAAAAGTACACAATAGGTCCTTAGGGTATAATATTGTACCCCAAAAGGTTGGGGTTGTTGTAAACAAAACAGAAATGACCCTTTGAGGGTACCCCAGTACAGTTTTGTACCGTTTTTCTGATAGCGTTGAGTAAGTTGACTCCCCAGCTATCATTTTACACTGTCAGATAAAAAAGTCAAAAAATGGTCCCTAGCTGTCACTGGGGATTATCCTTAAAAATGTACACCTTTGCACCTAAAGACTTCATATTAGTGATTTATAGGTACATATTGGTACCAAATGTACCACCTAAGTGGTACATATTATAACTTGGGACCATTTATTGACCATTATTCTGACAGTGTAGAGAAATTTGATCACACAAACTCAGTATAAATTGTAAATGATGATACGACTGTGGAAAATATAGGCCCTTGGCATTATGAAAGAAACTTAGCACCACAACGTAAACCCTGCTAAGAAACTCGGATCATGTAATGGTCCAGTTAATCCCCTGATTCGTTCAGAAGCTAAATTTGTCAAGGCTATTAAAAGTTGAGTGAAGAGGAAGACTGCATGTGTCGTTGAGAAGATCAAGGGCAGCTTGTGTTCTCGCGACAGACATTGACACAACAGCATCACTTCAATGTCTCAAGAATAATAAAAACATCTTACGGCAAATGTTAAATACAACCCTGATTCAACCCAGAGATTAGGGGCTTAACAAAAAAAGAAGATAAAATGAAAAATATGAATATGAAGGCCTATAACTAAAGTTAAATATAATCTTTACAAAATGGTTTGGGCTCAGACAGCAGCACAGAGAGAACGCTGAGTATAATAACTCTAAAAATACATCATCCAACACAACACATGTGAGCCGTACTCATCAAACAAACTGAATTAATGGTGTTAAGTTTTTAAAATATGACAAATTATTTAAGAATCATAGCAGAATGAAGGATTGCCTTAATTTTTATTCTGTATGTCCAATCTGTTGTTGTGTCAGTGGTTGTTAATCAGTTATTGTTCTTTAATATGGAAATTAATTCACTGTCAAAATAAATGGTCAATAGATGGGCCCAAGCAATCACTGGTGAGCTGTCACAATGATTAAATAATCTTCTCATCGCAATTGTTTGACCTCATCGCAATGATTTGAGATCACCGCAATGAATGCACATTTCTATAAAAACACAAGGGGGCGCTGCAGCGCCAGAATAAACGAGACCATATTAGATGGTGCTCCTTAACTGACCATTCAATACAGTGGTAAAAACAGCATTTAAAGAAATGCTGCAAAACTTTGATAAGCAGTATGAACTGCCATGTAAAACATACATTTCCAAAACAGCAATTCCAAATTTAGGGAAGTCAAGGATGCTATTCTTAAGGATCTGTAAAGAATAGATATTTCTGCAGCCACTACAGATGTGGTCCAATACTAATATGACCTTAGTAGGATTGGCTGGATTGGCTGTTCCGGTATAGTCAGTTTATATTGATTGCATTTTTATTTTCAGTTATTTTTAAAACACTTTATTGTGTTTATTTTTTATGAAGAATTTTTAGTTTTTGAATGATATATTTATTAAATTACTTATTTAATAAATATATCATTCATATTTATTAAATTACTTTTAAATGAGTTTTGTGTATTAATATTTACTGCCAAAATATTTAATTAAATAATCACAACAATGTCTAAAAATAATTTAATGAACAAACAAAAAATGTATAAGAATTAAATGTCAAAGCAATAAAACAGACAATTAATTGTCATAATCGCCAAGTCCTAAAACAGGCAGTTAATCTTCATAACCGCCACAATAGTCAATTAACCGTCAGACAAATGTCATAATCGTGACAGCCCTAGTCACTGGGGCAGTACCCTTTAAAAATGTCCTACTATGGACCATTTAAAGAGTAACTAAACCCTAAACCAACATTTTTTAGTTAATGATCTGTAAGAATGATGCTTTATAGTGCTGTTCATTGATTTTAGTAAGTTTTTTGACATTTGGATATAAAGTCATATACTACAATATATATACTACAATATGTGGTGTAAAAACGTCTGAGTGGTGCCCTCTTCAGGTTGAATGGTGGCTACTGCAGTTGAATTTTCCTATTGGATGTTGAGTCCAAAAAATAACTTGTGACGTAAACAGGTTCAAGCTCTCCACGCTCTTGTTACGATCTCACCACACACTTGGTATGAGCTTAGTTCGTCCCCTCTATCTCCGTTGGGATCTGCCCACTTTTCTTGCATTTTTCAAATATTGCCAGTGGGTGGAGTCAGGCTCTGACCAGGGGTTTAGTTACGCTTTAAGTACAGATATGCATAGATTTTGTCCTTTTGAGGTACTAATACTACTAATATGAACTCTTCAGATGCAAATGTGTACTTTTTTCGAGTGATAGCTATAGGGACCATTTCTTTACCATTTTTTTTGACAGTGTATTTTTGCTGGGTAAATATCATATTCACATATAAAACAAATGTAAGCCTATTTATCTATATCTATGTGAGTTTGTACAATTATTTCAGAGCTTCAACTATTAAAAAAGTTTAAGTGTTTGTCACAGACCAGAAATGTAGCTTTTACACTGGTGACATGTATACATCAATCAGTACAGACATTTAAAGGTGAATTGTGTAACTTTTTAGAAAGATCTTTTGACAGAAATGGAATATAATATATACAACTATATTATCACTTGTGTATAAAATTGTTACATAATGAACTGTATTGTTTTAATCACTTTAGAATGAGTCGCTTTTACCTACATATATAAAAGCATGAAGTCCCATTTCACGGCTCCATGTGTCAGTAGCCCTATTGACAAACTACTCTACAAAGTGCATTTCGTCACTAAGTTGTTTCAGTCGATGTCATATTTGTCCTGTGGCGGCTACCGTAGCTTCTTTATGCGTTTCGAAAGGGAGGGGTGAGATGTGGAGTAAGCCGTTGGTTGGAATTCACAATCTTACTGCTTAAGCGGCCATTCACATATTGCGTCTTTTGCATGCTCAAGTTCGTTATTTCAAATGTAGGTGCGCAATAAGCACTCATAATGGAAGGTACGCGACACACTGTTTTTTTACAGGTGCGTAAAAGTAAACTTTTCAGAATGCCGCAAGCGCACCACAGGTCATGTGACAAGAACCTAGATGTTTAGACACTAAAAGTGTCTAAAAGTGGAAGATCCTTTTCCTACTTAGCCCCTCAGCTCTGGAATGATTTACCAACCGATGTCCGAGAATCAGACACATTCGATAATTTTAAATCTAGAGTTAAAACTTTTCTCTTCAACAAAGCATTTGCATAATTTGTCTAGTAAAGGTACTTAACTCGCAATAGTTATTTTTACAAAACAAAGCACTCACGGTCATAACACAGACCAACCAAATAAATAAATAAAAACCTTATCTGCATGAACACTTCAAAATGAATTGCATTAAATAGTTTGCCACCATTTGCCACTGAACCTGCATTAACGACGACAGTGGGGCCTCTGGCCTTAGTCAAACGGGTTGGCACATATGGTCGGGTTGCAATTTTGGTGTTTTTCGTGTGTCTTGTGAATAGTATGCCATACAGACCCGTTTGCCACTGAACCTGCATTAACGACGACAGTGGGGCCTCCAGCCTTAGTCAAACGGGTTGACACGTATGGTCAGGTAGCGATGTTGGCGTTTTCTCGTGGTCTTGTAAATAGTATGCAATATAGACCCGTGTCGACAGGTTTCATTTTCTCTTAAAGATCGGAAGGTGACCCTTAGTTATCATATATACCTTCGCATTGGGCACCCAATTTGCAAAATCCTCAACTGTGGATAACATAATTATGCCGCAATAGTTAGTCTGTCTGGAACTAAGCTGATTTAAACCACATCACTGTGTGACACTTCATTACATGTGAACGGCCCCTACGCTAATATGATTTTGTTTTTCTCTCCCTGTCGACCCCGAGGACAATGAGACAAACAGACCCAGTTCTGATATACTGGCCGTCCTTCAACGTGACGCCCATCTGATGATCACCGGCAGAACCCGCTTAATCTCTGCTTAATCTCCGCTTAATCTCCGCTTAATCTCCGCTTAATCTCCTTATCCGTTTATATGACTTTTTTATTTCCTCAGCTAAAAGCCCGGGTTTTTTTTCACCTAGGGGGTTTTTTAACCCAGGGAGGCAGCCTTCTTGGGCTTAACTTAGCTTCCTCTTCTAGACGTTACATTAGTAATACGCTCGCTTATAATGTTGAGTCATAGCCGCAGCAAATTTAACTGCTTATGCAATCGTGTATTATGTTGTGCTATCTGTCGCTTTTCTGTGCTTTTCACTGTTTCTATTAATGTAAAGCTGCTTCGAAACAATTAACTATTGTGAAAAGCGCTATATATATAAAATGTAATTGAATTGAATGTTTTAGGCGCGACATGTGAACAGCTGCTAAAAATACACAGTGTACCTTTAAAATGAACAAAACACATTACAAGCACAACTTTGAAATAAATAACAAATAGATAAATATATTTTTATTTTTAGTTATTATTTTGTTTGTTTGTTTATGTGTTTATCTTTGTGGTTGTGTTTTACATTGTTATGCCCTTGCGTCATGTACAATATGTGAAAAAGTACAGACTGCACATCTTGTCCATCAGCTAGCAGCAAACACAACACAAAAGACTACAAGTCAAAGCGTCAGCTTGTGCTTTATGTGAATTCCTAGATTCTTGACACTCCAGTGACTTGTGCATGGTTCTTATATAGCTCTAGTTCATCATAGCCCAATTCTTCACAATAAATTTCTAAAGATTCAGCTTCACATCTTCTCAGCTTTAAAAGTAGCCAATGCCATTGCTTAGTCTAACATATATAGCTGTATTGCATCAGCTATATATGGTTGAAATGACAATAAAGCTTCTTGAACCTTGATTTTACACAGTAAAGTTAGCTCAGTGTTTATACGCGTTCAATATTAGTAATTAACTTGTCATTTATTTAACTTTTTATCAGAAATAAACTACTGTAAAATGATTCTGTTTTTATTGATTATATGAATAATTAAGTTTACCAGAAGTTAAGTCCACAAAGGCCGTCTGTTTATGCACTGTAAAAAATTTAAAAACGTATCTTTAACAGTTCATGTCTTGTTTTTCTTTAGACGTCCTCTAGAATTGATAAAAATTAGCCACCTCATAAAATAGTAACAGATTGCAATGAGTTTGTGTTCATTTAAAAGTGCACTCTAAAATATGCTGGTTTATTTTCAACCCAACATTGGGTCAAAATTTTAACCCGTGCAAAAAAAATTATATTTCACCCAACAATTGATTAAAACAACCAAGCATTTTGGGTTGAAACAACGCAGCATAGGTTAAATTACAACCCAACTGGTTGTCTCTTTTTGATCCTCTGAAAATAACCCAGCATATTTTAAAGTCTGATGTGATACAATGCTTATTAAAAAAAAAATGTAATAGGCAAACTGCATTTTAATCTTTTTCCACATTTCTGGAAAGAACATACTGTTGTGTTTGGCATATTTGAATATTACATTGTGGTGTTTCTAAAAATGGATGTGACCGTTGAGAAATTTTCAATGCATTTCCCAAGCCCCATTAGAGGTGGCATAATTAGTCTAGTGACACACATCCACCTTATCTGTTTGGGACCTAATTTATTTAATTTCATGTGAATTTGATCTTATAGTACAGTATCAATTAACCATGAAAGTGATTGTATGCTGAGTTCTTTCGAACCTGCTTAACAAAAAGACTTGTGTGATGAATTATGTAAGTATGAGCATGTTGTTTCTTAACATATAGTTCAGTGAAGTTTTGCTATAAATAATAATTAAAGGTGCAGTATGTAATTTTTTGAAGGATCTTTTCACAGAAATGCAAAATAATATACAAAACTCTATAATCAGGGGTGTATAAAGACCTTTCATAATGAACCGTTATGTGTTTTTTTTTACCTTAGAATGAAACGTTTTTATCTACATACACCGAGGGTCCCCTTTCATGGAAGTCGGCATTTTGGGCCGCCGTGTTTCTACAGAAGCCCTTAACGGACAAACTTGTTTTACTAAGTTGTCTCCGACGATAACATGTTTGTCCGGTGGTGGCTACAGTAGCTTCTCTATGTTTCTCAAAAGCGAGGGGTGAGCAGTGGACTGAGCCGTTCGTTGCAATTTACAACCTCACCACTCGATGCCGCTAAAATTTACACACTGCACCTTTAATATAAATAGTTTTGTTTATTCTTAACGCCATTCCAGCATCTATGGCTATAGATGCTTTCATCGGACGCACACACAACGTCCGCACGTTTGCATAAAAACACATTGATACTGTATACCTTTGCTAAAGCGGTAAAACTCATCAATCCACCAATTCGTCTCTTGACTTTCAGCATTGCTGTATACTGCATTGATTGTCCAGTCACTTAACACAGGTCACTAACCCCACGCATGAACCACTTAACCTTTGTGACCTCTGAAAAGTGAACCATAAGTAACTAACCTTATTCACATACTAACACTTTTAGGCTGACCACAAGGACAAATGAATACAGACATAAATATAGAATACATTCTCTCTCTCCTCACTCCCCAAAGCCTGTAAGATTTATTACCTTTTAAATGAGCTGTCATTGAATTAAACAACAATGCTGAGAAATGTTAGTTGGCACCATTCACCTGAACCGCTTGTTGTTAAAAATAGGCAGTGATAATTGTAACCACCCCGTTGTCCTCTGCCCGCTAAATCTAAAGGCACAGAGGGTCTCGCATGTGCCCGTGTGTGTGTGCTCATTGGTCGTTTCTGACACATCTTTGGCACGGGTTCTTGCAAAATAGACGAGGATGGACACTTTGTTTACGAAGAACACAGTGCACTTTTTATAAAGGCGGATGCTAAATGTGTTGTTTGTACTTTTAAAGTTATCTAAAGTCAGTGAGTTGGTGAATATTGAAAATGAGATGGAGGTTAAGGTTTCAAATCAAATCAATATGAAACAAGTGTGCAACTTGTTTCGCTTCTGTAGCCTACCATGATGTAAAACAAGATTTTAAAAGAATAAAAAATTATTTGATGCATTTAGCAATTGAATTGGATCTGGAAGAATAGGCATTTTGTTAAAGGTTTGCATGGAAATACTTGCGAATACGGTTCACCTCCTCAACCTCGATCTGTTAATGTTAATGTGTCTTGGTGATGTGTCATGCAAAGAGAAGTTTTTCTCAGAAATGGCGTTTTGATAAAGATTATATATATAAACATTCTTGAAATAACATCAACGCATGCATCATGCACAAGACCAGGAATGTGCATTAAGAAAGTAAATTGTGTCAATATCGATTTAATGTTGTTGACTATAAAAGTTTCAAACCGCACTGGTTCCTTTTTTGGTCAAACCACTAAGGTTACATATATTTTTAACCAGAGGTGTACGGTGAAGAAGGTATTGATCTGACATCAATGCTTCAACATACAGCTCCAAAATCAATACAATATATCATTTTCACTTTGATAATGGAAAAGTAGGTCTTCTCTTTTAGAGTCCATACTGCAATGTTATCTGATAAATTCTCTGTTTCATTTTAATGACTGATGTATTTGGTCTATGTTAGTTTAAAATAAAATGTACTAATGTAACACACATATTTTGCCCAATGTTAATGGATTTTTGTTCGAAAGAGTATAACTGAGGGTTTAAATGCATAAATGATAAGATACAATTCTCGACAGTGAGGCATTTACCAAAACTCCATGCCTTAATGTCAGATCAAATTTCCAGGGTTTTCTCTGAGAATTTCAGCTGTAGCAGCGCTAAATTTCTCCGCTGTATAATTAATCCACGTCGGCTAAAATAGCTGATGTATAAGGTGCCTTTGATGATGCAATGGTTCAATGGCCCCCACATCGTCCCTCCATCCTGTACACTGTTTGGCTCTGAAAGTGAAATATGTAAGCCTCAAGGAAGCCATTTCATCATTGGTTCTTATGTCTCTAAAGCACACTGAAGAATAACAATGTCTCCACAATTCTCTTAGACTGAAATGTGGCACCTTGCATTAGGTTGAAAGGATTTTATATGCAAAATAATCTGACTTTATTGACCATGGTCAGGGAGAAATGCTATTCTGAGTTAAGGGAATAAGTTTATCAATTAATCAGGATATTTATTATTTGAAGGGATTGGTATTTACACCAATGGGTATATATTCATGCACATGCACGTATGGATATCTTTATAATTTCCCAACTGCCTGACTGATGCAGTCGTGCTAAGCAATGCTGCTTTTTTGAGAATTGAGGTATATTGACTGTGCAGATGAATCATTTACAGGAAAAGAGGTTCAGATTCAGTCAATTCAACACAGAGCTGTACATTATGACAAGTGCACCAGATGCTGGGAAATAAATGCAAACATAAGATGGAAGTGTGTCGGACTTCAATTTTTCAGGAGTTGAATATTTTTCTATGCAGGTATTGACTGCACGATTTAACAAAAAAATCCATAAAAATGCCATTTGCTCACTCGCTCTCGCTCTCTCTATGTATAGACCCACTTGCACACTGCCGCATATAGGCTCAGATCACATCTCTACTGTATATGGCCCACATATTTCGAGAAAACAAAAGGTATACATATAAAAAGGAAATCATAAATTATTCGTATTAAAATGAATTTAAGAATGTTTTAGTAGGCTATTTGGTCCTATAAGTCCTTCTGCTTTACAAGTTTGTGTAAAACCTGATGATCAATGTATTTAAATAGCTTCTTTTGCGATTCATTGGAAACAAGGACATCTGAACTTTAGAGTTAACATGGTTAATGACATAGATTAACACATTTAATGATCTAGATTCCAGCCGAGAAAATCTCAGCAATTTTATGTCATAAAGCTTAACTTTTTTTTTAACTTTCTATGATCTTGAATCCCAGATTTACATAAATCACTTTTTCCTGTACACAGATAAAAAATAATGTAAATTTAAAGGCGGAGTCCACGATGTTTGAAAAACGGTTTGGAAAAGGAGACGGGCCGACTACCAAAACACACTTATAGCCAATCAGCAGTAAGGAGCGTGTCTACTAGAGGCGTGAGGCGTGGGGTAGAGGCGTGTTTGTTTAGGTGATTTCAAATATCAACATTGGCTTTCAAACATCATGGACTCCGCCTTTAACTATATTCGATGTTTATTTAAAAAGTGCAGTAAATCTGTTTTCCTCTAGAGGGTGTGTTTCTATTGACTACTGACGACCTGTTAAAGACTAAACAACAAAAGATTAGCAAAGTGGACAAGATTGAATTATTAATTCACAAAGTTCGAAGGAACTTCCGGTGAGTGATTTTGTTGTGCTCAATCGTAATTAATCAGATAGGGCGAAAGATTGAAGACTTATATAAAAATATTGAGGTTTATACGTGATTAGAGCCATTGTAAAACCAGTCGAAATAAAGCTAAAAATCATGTGCTAATTAATTTAATCTTCGATAGTGGAGCTCAAAAGTTAACACTGTCATTGTGAAGAAAATATCTGTGGAAAAAAGTATGAAATAATCACTTTTAAAAATGTATTTGTAATTTATTCAGCCATTGAATACAGTATTTGTGTTTGCATTTTACGTTTCTGTGCAGTCAGCTTCAGTACATGATAAATCTATACTCAAATATTTATATAATTTATCCAATAATTTATGATTTATGTTATGAAACAACCATAACAGCTTTGTATTGTGTAGGCTTTTCTGCATAACATAATCCAGATCAATATATGTATGATTTTCAAAAACTCCAAAGCTCAAAATTTATCACATGACTAGACAGACTATCACATTCCCATTTACAAAGATACCAGGATTGTAAAAATCCGTTGAGGATTGAGAAAGATATGATATTTTTAATATTAGAAATCAGAGGATAAAGTTATATATGGATTTCTATCGAATGTGGGTGACCGAAATGCTGCTTATTCACATGTTTTTGCTAATAACGTTCTCATTTTATCAGATATTTGCATGAAATTTTAACAGAAGCTAGAATTTTGTTAGTAATTAAATTATAAACATTTACTGTTTTAGTTGGAATGGGCATGAAACTTTAGTTAGAATGGGCATCGGACCCATGGTAACCATGTTTTTAGAACGATGCCTGCAGTGGACGTTCTGACATGACGCTCACTGTAGTCTATTACCATAAACGTAATATTCAAATTTCCACAATTTATTTATATACAATCTCCTCCATAGATTTAGATTAGCCTACCATGTTTCAGTATCAAGATAAAAGATGGTCCACCTATACCTTTCATTAGTGTCCACAGTTTAGTGGAAGCATACCGACCGGTTGAAAGTGACACAAATATTCAAACAGTTGCTGTGAACTATAAACACCTCCCGGTTAAAAGTTTTAAATATCAAACGCTTTCGGTGGTCGGACTTAACTTATTTATTGTCGTATTTAATAATACTATACTTCAACCTTGTGGCGAGAAGTGGATATTGCATGACACATACAATGTAACAGTCTCATCCAGGCAGAAACAGAATTTATGCCTCAGAAATTCGACGCGCGCCCGCGATGTCAGCATTGCTAATATATATATTTTAGGGCTGTCAATAGATTAAAAAAATTAATCTAGATTAATCGCATGATTTCATGAGTTAACTGCGATTAATCGCAAATTAATCGCACATTTTTATCCATTCTAAATTTACCCTAATTTAACACTTTTCAGGTTTTTAATATTCTAATCATATATACATATATAGATGCTTTATGCAAATGTATGTTAACAACAGCCTGTTTACATTTTAACAGAATCACCAGCCATTGTTTTGTATATGAATTTTCCTTTCAGAAGATTTTTCTTTCTCCATTTTTTGTTTGCTGCTGCATCATTTGTGACCTGTGCTGGCAAGTTGAGTCGGAATTAGCAAATTTTTAAAAAATAGTTGTTCATATTTTGACATTCTCTATTAAAACATAGAACAATGCATGATTTGTTGAAATATAACAAAATATGACAGAACTACACGTGTTTGAAGTTGAAAGAGTCAAATTACCACAAAAATTTCCACATCCATACATTATATTACCACATCAATACCTTAAAATCACTGGTAAAACTAATAGATTTAGCACACACAATGCAAAAACATCATCAATGTATGTTCAACTTTTTTTCCTTTTGTTTGATTGACATTGAGACAGACTGCTTAAAATCTAAGTGATCTAATATAATGTTACACATCAGATAGTTTTACCCAACAGTTAACCAAACATTTACTTAAAACATAACAGATTATAGAGCCTACCTGTGTGAATTCTTATCAAAACAGATATTTAAAACTGTAATTTTGTGTAGATGTCTATATATCCGGGTCGCGCACTCGCGCGTCTGTGTGCACGCGCTTCAGATATCAGTCAGTCAGCGTGAGGGGATCGCTTTTGAGTCTTGTCGCTCTTAATAACTCTTTAACATTAATCAGGTACCGAACTTTATCTCTCTTAATGACTCTTTTAACATCAAGCAAGTCCTGCAGTCTATTTTCTAAGTCATGCATAAAAGCGAAACCAAAATGAATTGAGACGCATCTTTGTATTAGATTAAGCATTAGGAGGACTGTAACGTTACACCTCTCAGACGTATAAATAAAGATCATATCAGATGTCCAACGAGCATTTAGAGCATTGGATTTGGTAGACGATTTGCTTAATGTTCTTATTTCTATGAAAACCTTTTACTCATTAAGAGAGAGTCACATTTGTCTGTGTCTCTGTTCATTCAACTATGGGCTGGACCAAGGGTCAAACAGAAATTGCGTGTTGCGTTAATCTCCGTTAATAAAATTAGTGGCGTTAAAATGAATTTGCGTTAACGCGTTATTAACGCGTTAATTTTGACAGCCCTAATATATTTATATATATATTTAATTTACTATTGTCTGTTGGTATTTTAAGATATAAGTCATTCCAACGCATTCATTTTCTGCCCCAAATCATTTTAATGAACTTGAGCACATTAATATACTATACCAGTTATTTAACACTTTAAGAGCAAAAATATATAGTGGAACTTTCTAAATGTTTTGTGATACTATGGGGGCGTGTATGCCAAAGCATTTAAACGTAGCTGAAAACGGCAGGCGAATGCCAACTGGGGCTCATGCCAGCATTTTTTCAGCTGAGCACTTTAGTTGCTATAAAACTTGGGTTTTGTTTATCAATCATTGTATGATGCGGCGGTTAGTTGTTGTATTTGTCCCGCTCGTCCTCCACTGTGATTGGACGGCTGAATGAAAAGTGACATTGATGAGCTGAGCGTTTCATCCAAATTTGAACATTTTTTAACTCGGGGTGCTTCCATTAGAAACAACTGAAAAAATATGCCGGCTGCAGGAAAATACACCTTGGTGTACACGCCCCCTAATTCTCCCAATCACAAGTGATGGAATCTGAATCTCTTACTTGGAAAATGCTGTGAAAGAAAAAGCATTAGAGAAAAATGAAATAACATCGGATTTGGAGTCAGACTAAGGGCTGCTGGGTAATAGCATCGTGAAACTTCTAAAGCCCATTTGGGTTTTCAGCCGATAATGTGTTCCATTGGCGGCTCCTCAAAGGATGAGGGATTTTCAGACTCCTAACCCAGCACTCATTTACAACTTATTAAACTCATTACTGACCCAATTGTACATATTTAACATTTGTGGGTCCATTTCCACTTCATGACAGAGAGATGAGGCTGAAACTAGGGAGCTTTACAATACCTATAAAAAACTGCTGAAGCATGCAGATAAGCCCTAAATGGCAGCGATTTATCAAGTGATCATGCCAATTAAGTAGTGAACTTGAACAGGTCGATTCTGCGATGCTCTGGCATTACTCCATCTTTCTTTATCTCAAGCTTTTCGATGATCTTTGTGCCTTCCTCAGTCTGTGGTAGATGAAACTTAGAACGATGCATTACTTGTACTCATTGATAACAAAGATCCATTCGATGACAGCAGGATACTGGGTTTCTTTAAAAATAACTGTGTGTGGGTAAACCAATTGATGATAAGCTGAAATCTGATAGTGGAATAATTCATGGCGTGATGTGAGGAACTGTGTGAGTTTTACTAACTCCAAGGCTTGAAGCCACATGAGCGGTTTACACAGACAATTAGATCATTGTTTATATTTGTTGTCTAATTTTAAAAGCCGATCCAAATGAACAGATTTGTGTGTTTTAACAAGAGTACAAATATTGAACCTTGTGTTGAAATCAGTTGGAACAGAACGCACTGTGTCCTCACTGTCTTTGGACAGCTTTAAAACATGAGACGAGACTCGAAACAGATTGGTAGCCTTAGGTATGTGAAGGCAGTCCCATTCCCCCTGAGAGATGGATTAAGAGAGAGAGAAAATGAATTATTGTACTTTAAATAGCCTTTTGGCTTTCTTTGTGCCGTCCTATTTCATTTTCCAAATGATGGCTGGACTTGAATGATATTCAGTTCATCCCTCCCTCCTTCTATCAGCCGTACACATTTCAGCTTTATTATGAGTTCACTTTAAGTTCATTTCTCACCATACTACAGTCAAGAAAAGATTTTAACGTGTGTGTTTTGGAATGGCTAACTTCCATCTGTGATATTTTGTTTAAGTTTCAGTAGCTGCATTTCCATTAAAGATTTGCACCAGCTTTAATGTTTGCAAAATGACAGAATTTACATTAAAGAGCACATCTGGTCAGATTCACGATTATACATTTCCTTTGGTGTGCATTAGTACATGTTAGAGGTCTACGCGGGTCCAAAAATTCCTACCCGAACCTGAAGAGACCTGTAAATGTGCTACACTTGAACCGACCCGGACCCGTCTGTTATTTAAAAAGCTGGACCCAGAACTGACCCGGACCCGTCTATTATTTAAAAGCTGGACCCGAACCAGTTCGGTAAGACACAGACCCGACCGGCAAATATTCTAAAACTGAATGTTATAAGGTCAATAAACAAGTAGTGAACATTAAAGTTTTTTGTCTTACCCTTAGAAGTTAGCCTTCTCCTTCCTTGTACCCAGTGTTGTTTTCATCAAATGATGTTTTATTAACGTAGTTCGGGAAGATCACGTCAAATAAACCATTTGAGTACTCCCAGTTGTCTATAATCAGTAATCAACAAATACTCTAGTACCACCAGCTGTCACACAATCAGTAATCACCATATCTACCCAATCAGCACAAAGGCAAGCCATATATAAGTCACAGTTTAACTCTCCAAAGATCCTCTGCAGTCTTCAGAATCCCTCCACCAGCCCGTCTCCTCTCACTCACCAGGTTATTTCCTAAACCGGGGGGGATACTCTGTGTTCGGGCCCATTTCCGAGCTCAGAGCCCTCTCCCCGGACAGCACGCCAAATACGTTTACTAATTTAATCTAACCAACTTATTTGTAAGTGTGAACTCGTGAACGATGACAATAACGAAATGATTTTGTTGACGCACATTTTTTTATGACGATAACGCAACGATGACTAGCTAAAAATGGCTCTAAGGTGACTAAAACATGACGAGACGCTTTCGAGTTTTCGTTGACGAGACGGAACGAAAATGATTATAAGTCTGACGTTCACAATGCATGTCATTTCTGCCTATTTTACGTGAAATCTGTCTGTTTTTAGCTAAAAACTATCAGCAATGCTGCCGCTTCCTATCCTTGTTTTGGGTACGCCCACCACCCGGTTGCCGCCATGCCGCGCACCAGATTTTACACAACAACACACCTGTGATTTGTGGTCAATTTATGATATTATTACAAAAATCTGAGAAGTCAGTGCAAAACGCGCAGTATGGCAGAATAAGTCCCGCCTTCTAAATAAAAGAGCCAATTGTCAAAGGTCATTGCGTCTCACTGCAGAAGCTCCTGACTGGTGGCCAGAGAAACATTACAAGAGTGTATGCGCGTTAGCTGCCAGGTTGGAGCAACCAAATATAAACTTTTTAACGCAGTTTGAGCGTCATAGAAAAAATGTATGGGACGGTTCATCTAAGATTTTGTTGTTGTTTTTGAAATATTTTATTTAAATGTATGTGTGTGTTCTCCTAACCTGATCGACTCAGGTATTACCCACTATGTTAAACAGACCCGGGACCCGAAGTAATAGATTGAAACCTGACCCAGACCCGGCTGATCATTTAAAATATAGACCCGAACCCATATGGGTCCTCGGGTCTCGGGTCTTCCGTGTAGACCTCTAGTACATGTTAACGAAATGCAAAAAGTACATACCCCAAAGTAAACGATGATGCGAGTTATTAGGCTCTATCTTACACCCGGCGCAATGCAGCGCAATGCGCGACGCAAGTGTCTTTCGCTAGTTTCCACCCTAATTTTCACGTTTAGCGCCGCGTTGTTTAAATAGCAAATGCATTTGCGCCCCCTTTGCGCCCATGGGCGTTCTGGTCTGAAAAACGAGGTGTGTTCAGGCGCATTGTTGGCGCGTTGCTATTTTGAGGCAACTAAAATAGACTACGCCATTGACCAACAAAAACCTGGTCTAAAGTCTAAAGTCAATGGCGCAATATGTTTTATGTTATTTAAAGAGCGCATTAGTAATATGCGCCTATAAACGGGAGGACAACGCGGGTTTGCTTATCACAAAGTACATAAATGCGCAGCAACACAAAAATGCTTTTAAATATGAAAGATTAAAGGATTGAATTTAAGAGATTATTATTGAGTATATTTATTTATAAATGAGGACTGATTATGAGACGTTAGAAGGCGCAAAGAGCTGCTTTACCTGCAGCCTGATAAGTAAATAAATGCTTTGCTTTAAACAAATGCGTCTGTTTTTAAATGTTTTTTTTTTAATGCTACCTCACGGATTTATTGTATATGATGTACCTGTGGATATGGCGAGATGAGAAATATTTGTAAGTAATGCTTAAAAAAACTCTTTGCTAAAAAAACCGCTGTCCAAAGTGCTGAAACGTGAGGAGAGCCGTTTGTAATTTCTTTATCTCCTGTTTGTTACAAATAAAGTATTTTTAGAGTACAAACCTTATCTTACATACTTGTAAATTATTTTTTGATGATATTGGATAGCCATACATTTAAAGCAATTACAAGCCTGTTTTTTACTTTCATGACTAAAAGAAAACGGGTTTTAAAGGTTTTAATAAAAAAATAACAATTTCAATATAAGGGAAAAACAACACAATTATTTAACATTAATCTTAAACTGCGGATCTTTTTCTTCTGCTTAGTTTTTCAGTTTACAAAGTCCGTCATCTAAATAGGGATTAGACATAGCGCCAGCGCAACTTGCTTTTAAAGGGAATGAGAGCTGTGACTCTCATTGGTTTACTGCACGTTACGCCCAAAATACTCCCATTACAATAGGACCTACCCTTTTCGACCATGCGCTCGGCGCAAAAACGATTTTTCCCGTCGTTAAATTAGCAAAAGTGGATTCGGACACGCCCATTTAGACGTTGCGCTGTGCGCTTTAGACAATGCGCTTAGATCGTTAAAATAGGGCCCATTGTCTCCAACGTAAAGCTCTTTTCTTGGACTACAACAAACACACGGATTGTAGGCAACAGTTTACTTCCTGGGATTGGTGATGTAGACAAGACCGACATTATCATAAATTCTCCTGATTGGACTCGCAGCCTGGAAGTTAACTCCTGTTAGAATTGCATTGTGAGCTAATCTTTCAAACATGATAAGGAGCGTCACATTTACGGCTGACGTCAGAGGTATTCGGACCAATCACAATGTACAGATTAGCTGGCCAATCAGGGACACAGAGCTTTTCAAAACCGTGCGTTTCAGGAAGACAGTGAAATCTGAAAATGTTTTTTTTTTACCATAAACCATGCAAACGCATTTTATTATACAAAATACACAAAATAACGTTGTTTTTTAGCAATGAAATAGGTGCTCTCTAAGCAACGTTATGCGACTAAAATTTTATTTTGTGGTCTCGTGATAAGTCATTCCAAAACCATTGTTTTTTGTACTAAACCATTGTTTTTGTACTGTACGGGTGTACTATACTTTATACGGCAGCGCACAGACCGACATCCGGATGACATCAAAATACAGCAAGAGCGACTCGAAAGCATACAAAGCAGTCCAATCCCGAATCGATCTCACTGCATTTTTATGACATGCTCTTGATTGTTCTTGTGACCATACCTGCAAACTAGTCGCTTTTCGGCGAAAATCGCCGTTTTGAATTGAAAAAGGTCATCCACGTGAATCATGTAGATCCGAAGAGTTTTTGTTTTTTTCGGGGTGGGGGGTCTCAACTTCACATAAATGGGAGTTTCAAAAGCCTACTGCGGTCTGCTTCACAAAAACAATATACAATGTGTCACCTTTTTCAGCCCTTCTGAGTTTGCAGGTATGTGTGACGTCACACAAAATCGACCACACCTCTTCTGTCTTATCATCCAATCAAACCATATTTAAAGAACGATCATGTGACTTTTCAGGTGACATGTAAATGCAATATTCCTAAAACCACCCCACCTGAGCGTAAAAACATTTTTGCGATATATATGGGAGTTTATGCAAAATTGCTGGGTTTCCATTGGGCACATTTTTCACTCGCTATTTCAGTTTACGCAATTTGAAGGCTATGGTATGGCATGCCTACATTTATATGAATAAAATGTACTGACATATTGCATTATGCAGAAAGGCATATCCTATAGGTTTAAATATCCTTTTCTGTCTAAAGTGTAAACCAAATCACATAAGCTACTTGTAATGGTAATAAAATACAATAAATTAAAATGATTGTATTGCATGGCTCTAGTCTACTGACTTATTAAGGCACACAAACACTTAGAGCTCAAGCATAATCCTGAAATGATGTTTGACAGTATGATTTCTAGAAGATCTGTATTGGTACTGTCAGAAGAATTAAATAGCTCAGCCCTGAGTAAGATTTGTTTAGAGAACACCAGTACAAGAGCAGTAAATATTATGCCGGTCAATACAATCTAATATATAGCATAGTCAGATAGAAAGCAAATGGAAGTGAGTGATGGCTTAATGATATACTATACTATTACTCTATGTGGAAATGTAGCCCATCAGTCTGGAAAAAACAAATATAGGTGTTTTAATGACATCTAGTACATTGGTTTCATTAAGATAAAGCATGGGTTTGCGGGCTGAGTTTTTTTTTGGGCTGAGATCTGTCTTCATGATGAGAGCAGGGTTTTATTTTGTTTGATGATCTGTTGCCATTTTTAGGTTTTGTGGGTAGAACTTTTACAGCCATGCATGAGAAACACATAAAGGAGGTTTTAAATGGCTGATGCACTTAAAATAATATATTATTCTCCCGTCTGAAAGCTACATCATTGATCAATGTCAGTGGCTAATTTTGAAATAGTATGACAATTTTGCTATGTGGTTTCCATTTGTTCTAGTTCAAAAAATGTTACATAGTACATACTCTCCAAAAAATTATGGGGTATTTTCAATCCAGCTTTGTGTCAAAAATGGGATGAACACAACCTGTTGCATTGTAATTAAACCTATGCTGGGTTGTTGGGTCAAATATAAACATTTTCTGGGTTAATTTAACCCAGCATCTGGGTTTGTCCATTTTTAAACCAACCATGGGTTAAAAAAAACCCAGTATTGTAGCTCTATTAGGGCTTTGAGATATCTCGAAACCATCGAAATTATGCAAATGTGTTTACTGCAATACATGTACAGTATGTTACCCTGGACCACAAAACCAGTGGCAACAATGCATTGTACCCAAATTATCGATTTTTTTAATGGCAAAAATCATTAGGATATAAAAAAAGGTCATGTTCTATAAAGATATTTTGTAAATTTTATACCGTGAATATATAAAAAATTATTTATCACTAATATGTGTTGCTTAGGACTTCATCTGGACAACTTTAAAATCAATTTTCTCAATAAATCTTGGATTTTTTTGCACCCTCAGATTCCTCATTTTCAAATAGTTGTATCTCGACCAAATATTGTACCATTTCTAACATACCATGCATCATTGGAAAGCTTATTTATTCAGCAAATTAAATAAATGGCCCTTATGACTGGTTTTGTGGTCCAGGATCACATATTGCAATGGTTTACAATAACTGAATGATTTAAATACTTCAAAAAGTTATGTATAGTCAAAGTTTTATGTCGATGCAGATAGCAGAGAGACTGGTGAGACAGAAATAGTGATGCTTTCTTTGTGCTCCTGTAGCCTACTGATGTGGCAAAAGGTCATGGGTTTGAAAACAGAGATAACACATATAGTGCATTACAAAGTATACATTTTTGCCAGTCACTTTGTATAAAAGCGTCTGCCAAATGCATAAATGTTCATGTTTCTTTTCCCAGTAAGAACTTGAAACATGTATGTTGTTATATAAATTTTATTTTTTAAATGTATTATGTACTATTATTTAAATCAATTTTAGAAACATAATGCATTTTTGTATCGCAGCAGCCAGGAAGTCAGTGCATATGCAATTTGCCTAAATATTGTGCAACCCAACCACAATGTTGTAAACATTTTTTAAATCATTAAAAAAAATACAAAGGGTCTAGGAAAAGAAGGTAATTGTTTTTTGATATTTAATGAAATATGTTATTAGGAGTTATGCTGCCTAAATGTGGCAGAAATAAGATACAGGCACTATACATTAATCCACATTGTATGGAGGCAGGAAGATGCTCACAGATAGAGTGAGTTTATCAAGCTTTGCTTTCACACCTTTAACCGGACCTGAGCCGGGGGATTAGCACCTGAGCAGATCCCACATATGAAAGCAGTTTGGGGGGTTTGGGCTTTGGTCAGGGGTTGACATCTCTCATGCCTCTGGCTGGCTGAAAACACTGCAGAGAGGGGGGAAGGGAGATAAAGATGAATGACCAGCAGGACACTACTTCTCCATCATCATTTTACCATGTGTTTGTGTGTGTGTGCGTGTGTTAGATAGAGTAATGCATGAGATTTTTTATTGGGAGTCTTAATAATAACACAAGAAAATGAACATGAGCCCTTACGTTTTTGTTTGAACCGTCAACGCAGTCAAACACCTGCTATTTTTAAAATGTATGGTGTTATAAAATTCAGCCTGTTTTTCTTTAGTTTTATACTTTTAGTATTGAATTATCATAACTACTGATATGTGACATGTCCATATCAGTAAATATTAACTCTTTCCCCGCCATTGACGAGTTAATTTGTCAATTAAGAAAAAAAACGCTTCCCAGCCAGTGACGAGTTTTTCCGGCAATCTGTAATACCGCTATTATCCACCATGTGGCAACTTATAAAACATGGAAGTATCGCCCTAGGGAAAACAGCTGTATGTCCGTGTACGTTTTGAGGATCGCTCTGAATCTGATCTCTATCAAAAGTCCTTCACAAAAATGCAATTATCTCAGCTTTTTGCTCAAACTTGTTTTTTTTTTCTGAAGAGACCTACCCATATCTGAGAGGTGATAAAAAGAGAACCAATGAAGGTAGGATGAAATGTTTTTGTTTAAAAGCAGAGGGTATGTTTATATATTTAAAGAAAAAGATTTTCTGGAATGCATTAAACTTTTGTCAAAATCATAAAAATGCTGGCGTTAGCTGCCAACTTTAAAAAAAATGCTGGCGGGGAAAGAGTTAAAATGGTCATATGATGTGATGTCATGTTTTCCTTTGTCTCTGGAGTGTTAAAAACTGTCTGATCCATAAAGTCACAAAGATATTATTTCTAAAAGTGAAGACTTGTCCTAAAACTCCTCATTCAAATACGCCCCACATATCTACCCTCTTGCTTGTGTGTTTGGTGTTGTTTGTCTTATTGAAACACCCATTTTAGGGCCATTTCCTCTTCTGCAAAGGGCAACATAATCTCTTTAAGTATTTTGATGTATTCAAACTGATCCGTGTTCCCGATAAATAGGCCCAACATGGTAGTATGAAAAACATTCCAACACCATGATTTTTGCATCACCATGCTTAACAGTCTTTACAGTATACTGTGGCATAAAATTCAGTTGCCTGAGGTTCTGTCGATAACCACTAAACCCAAAATGAAAAAATGTACTCTCATCAGGCCACAAAATGTTACGCCATGTTTCTTTGGGCCAGTTGATGTGTTGATCCTTTTTTTTTAACAATGATGCTGTACGGGGGCTTCTTGCACACAGCTTAGATTCAATCAGATATCTTCTGACTATCACATGTTTTTACAGATCATTTGTGCTTTGGGTTTTGGTTGCAATTTTAAAGAATTTGAGATCATTTTAGCTGAGCATCCTAAACTTTGTTGCATTTCTTTATACATTTCCCCTCTTTAATAACCTTTTTAATCAAATTATGTTGAGCAATGATGGAACGGTCCATTTTAATTCAGCAACAGACATATTTTATAACAATGGGTAAAACATTTACTTCCCTTTTTTCTTAATAAAGGACAAAAAGGAGCTGTTTTTTCACAGAATGAACTAATTTTCTAACTCATTTTCTAATTTCTAATTATAAAAACGGCTATTATTTTGATCACACCACTTTCAATAAATGAGTCTATTACTCAGAACAAGTAGTGAGGATATCATTACCAATGGCTTTATTGTTTTTTTTTACTACAACTACATCTGTAAATAATTTCCAATGCAGAAATATTACTACTAATAACAGTGGTTTTTAAGATTACTGATGTTATACGGCTATTATTTTGAACATGGCTGTATATGTCGATTTTGGTCAAAATTTAGGTTTCATTACAAGTGAGTATCATCTAGCGATCCCAATGCTCTAAATAGTCATTAAACATCTTAAATGATCTTTATTTGTACGTTTTCTGAGAAATGTATCGTTCTAAATATTTAATCTAATACAAAGATGCGTGTCCATCTACATGCGTGTCTGACATTTTGGTTTCAGTTTAAAACATGCAGGACTTAGAAAATAGAGTGCAGGGCTTGCTTTTTGTTAAATTTGTTATTAAGAGAGATAAAGTTCGGGACCAGATTGATGTTAAAAGGGTTATTAAGAGATTAAGAGAGAAAACAATCTTCCTAGCGCAGATTCGCCTGCACACAGATGCGCAAGTGCGCGACCCTAATATATACACACACAGACACAATTACAATTTTAAAAATATCTATTTTGACAAGAATTCACTCTGATCTGTTATATCTTAAGTGAATGTTTGGTTAACTGTTGGGAAAAAATATCTGATGTGTAGCATTATATTATCCTTGCATTACAGCAGATCTTAAAGCTCTCTGTCTCAATGTCAATCAAACAATAAAATAAAGAAAAAGCTGAACTTATATTTTTCCTATAGATATTGTTTTTGACTTTTGTGATTGTAAGGTGGGGATGCTGTAATTTTAGTTTTGAAACCTCAAAAATTCTCAAAACTTAAGAATTAGCTTTTTCTATCAACTTCATCAGGCCATTTGTCAGATTCCAACAAGTCATACATCGTTTTAAAGTTCTATTAATAGAGAATGTCAAAATTAGGGCGGTTAAAAGATTAACCGCAATTAATCGCATACAAAATAAAAGTTTGTGTTTGCATAGTATATTTGTGTGTATTGTGTGTAATTATTACGTATATATAAATACACATATACATGCAGTGGCGGCCGGTGACTTGTTTTTTTGGGGGCGCTTGATGCGAAGTTCGTCACAACATGTATGTAGCCCGCCATGTGTGTGGTTCCTTTTTTCAAAATATGTGCGCTTTGAGAGATCGTGTGTGCATCACGTGTCCTGCCAAAATAAGTGCCTGCTGCAGATGCATCTTAAGGGTTTATAATAAAAGACACACTCGCATTTGCCAGATATTCGCATAATCTCATGCGTAATCAAAGTTTAATGTCAAGGAAGTGTCTTGCTTCTCTTTTATCATAAACTTTTTTTGACTGGTTTTGACGCATTTGCAGCAGGCACTTATTTTGACAAAACACGTGATGCACACAGGATCTCTCGACACGCAGAACACATATTTTAAATTAGCGCCCCTCGGATGAGGAGTCACGAGCCGCCACTGCATACATGTATACATTAAAATAAAAAATGTTATTTATGTATATTTTTTAAAATGTATATACAATATAAAATATATCAAAATCTAAATAAAAATATATATACATGTAAATGTTTTTTAAATATGTACATATTATGTAAAAACAAACTTTTATTTTGTATACGATTAATCAGCCCTAGTCAAAATATAATTAACTAAGAAAAAAAAACTCATTTTGCCAGCACAAAAAAATGACTTTTTTCAGGGTCACATATGATGACTGAATGCATGCATACAAAACCTAATTGGTAAAATTACTTAAATATGAGTATTTCTATGAGTATCTAAATGTATATTTTTTTGGCAAATTGGAAACACAAGTTTATTTACAAGTTATGTGTACAAGATACATTGTGACTTGCTGACTGTCTGTTTGCTTTCCTTTAAATCATTGCTTTTTTTAGCATTTGCATAGGCTATATCAAACAGGGATTTAAACATTTGTTTTATTATGACATTTTTAAACACAAAATTACACGTGCAATAAGGTGTGCAATTCATCTCTCTGTTTATTTGCAGTTTTGCATATATATTGATGATGCATAAAATAGAAAACTCATATTAACAGACGAACAGGTTTTATTAGTTTGTCACTTTTTATTGCAACTTTGCAACACTTAACGTGAAAATGTGAGTGACTGTATACACACCGCACCTGTTGAAAATGACTTTACTAAGCGCCATCTTGTGTTTCTACTGCTGTTCTGTAAGCACCTGTCGATAACTAATCCTGACCTTTCCCATCCGCAACATTGAAAATAAGAATAAAATAAAATAAATGGATAATGCTATCAAGGGGGGTGCAGAGATGGTGGAGGAAATGGTGTTACAAATGGATTTAGAAGTGGAAAAGAGAATATATAATATACACATGGTGGGCCATCTTGGTCCAACCTTTTCACCCCTGGGCAAGCATCCTCCACACACTCATTCCCTCTGTCGCCAGACCAAATAGCCTAATCCCTGTTTCTGGGATGAGAGAGGAATGTAATGATAGCTAATGCACACAGACACACATCCATGCTTTAGTGACTATGGAGGCTGAATACTTATGAAGTCTTATAGTAGCCGACTCGGGTGCAGTCTGGTATAGGTGTCGTATGCAGAACTTGATGAATATCTATCTACCTGTGTTTTAAATCCACTCGCATGTTCAGTGACTGTCTGTCTGACTTCTCGCTCACGTGGAGCCTTCTGTCGTTTGGCTGCGAGCCAGTCGTACCTGTTAGAGCTGGAAATTACCTTCTTGCCCGCTCCACCAGCATCTCCATGCATCAAGAACACTCTGCATACATTTGGGTAACATTACGCCACAACCTGTGGTGAAGATTGAATATTGTATAGACGGCTATGAAAACCGAACCTCAAGATTGTCAACCGGCCTCCTTTAGGGATGCATATGTTTCTTTTGGATGTAATAACCATAATCTTGCAGCGAGCGTCCTCGGCACTCTTTCAAACTGATTTAAGAGTCATTTTGAGAATTTGTATGCAGTGTTTGGGTTGTAAAAAAAAATGTAACGTAAACTAATCAGAGCTTTTATATTTGGGATAAGGAATTCATTAAGGAGGTCCTTTACATGATATATAAGAGATGCTGATAGTCGTAAGGAGGCACAAATATCTTAGTGTAATAATGTCTTGCATGGCCATTTTTTTCTGGATAATATTTTCTGGCAATTTTTTTTCCTGAACTCGTAAGGTTTATTAAAGGGAGTAGTTCATTTCAAATGAAAATGGTGTCACTGTTCGCTTTGAATCTATTTGATATTGCGTTACATATTGTGTTAATTTCTACCTTAAAAGTTGAAATTATTCAACATTATAATATTCTGGATGTGGGCCAGATGTACAGATTCTAGCTTAAATTTTCAATTCAAATTCATTTACAGTATTCTGCAAAAGTCTTACTGTGGGTTTACACCAGATGCGAGTGTCACACCTAGGGGCTGGCTATGGTTTGGCTAAAGCCACGCCCCTTTTCAACTTCCACCTCGAGGAGGTCCCCAAAGCCAACCCAATGACCAGACAACAACGAGGATAAGTAAGTATAAAAACAATCTTTATTTATTTAAATATTTAAAAGAAACTTGGGGGAAATGGGGAAAGGGCAGTTAAAATTAGGGTCTCGGGCTCTGCCCTCCAGGTGGGCTGCGGCCAAGGCAATAACAGAGAGAGGGGGAGGGGGCGTGGAAATCAGGCTCCTGCCTGGTCCCTTCTATCCGTGGCGCCCTCCTTTTCCTTCCTGGAGGCAGAATAAAAGCAAAATGAGTGTTGACGTTGTTTTCCTGTCTGCGTACCTTTTCTCTCCTCACGGGGACTTCCCACACGTGCTTTTACTGTTCCCTGTCGTGTCGTTCACTCTTCCTTTTTCTTGCTCCACAGACAACGGCTGGGACACAAAGGCACAGTTAGTTCGACTTGGTTTGCTCTCACCTCTTCGCTGGTTACAGCTCACAGTAAGTACAGGCTTCACACAGTTTGTTCTCTTGGTGCTCACTCTCTTTCTCTTTCTCCACAGGCAACGGCTGGGACACAAAGGCACAGTTAGTTTGACTTGGTTTACTCTCACCTCTTCGCTGATTACAGCTCACAGTAAGTACAGGCTTCACACAGTTTGTTCTCTTGGTGCTCACTCTCTTTCTCTTTCTCCACAGGCAACGGCTGGGACACAAAGGCACAGTTAGTTCGACTTGGTTTACTCTCACCTCTTCGCTTGTTACAGCTCATGGTAAGTACAGGTTTTCCCACAGTTCGTTCTCTCGGTGCTCACTCTCTTTCTCTTTCTCCACAGGCAACGGCTGGGACACAAAGGCACAGTTAGTTCGACTTGGTTTACTCTCACCTCTTCGCTGGTTACAGCTCACGGTAAGTACAGGTTTTCACACAGTTCGTTCTCTCGGTGCTCACTCTCTTTCTCTTTCTCCACAGGCAACGGCTGGGACACAAAGGCACAGTTAGTTCGACTTGGTTTACTCTCACCTCTTCGCTGGTTACAGCTCACGGTAAGTACAGGTTTTCACACAGTTTGTTCTCTCGGTGCTCACTCTCTTTCTCTTTCTCCACAGGCAACGGCGTTCGTTCCTCTCCTGGGATCCTCCTTGCGTTCCGTTTCGGTGCGGTACGTTCTCCGTCCCTGTAATCAACAAACTTGAAAAGGGGTCCAATGTAATATAACCAGGTGGCGGACTTACGACAATTGGTTTCTCTCAAATAGGTCAGATAGACAAGCAGTTTTCCATGTAGCGTCGGGGACAGACCCTCACGACGAGCTCGATGGTCACAGAGGGGTGGATACATCGCACCGTCACCCCAGGCCGAGCGCTGCCCTTCTCTTGTTACCGTTAGGCGATTGTACACCAAGCAGGGGCGCCCCTTTGTAGAGACCACGGGACGGGCGGAGTTCCTACACCTCACTCTCTGCAACAGTAAGTATTACGTAGATGAAAGCATCAACAGTAGCGACCTTTAGTCGTACTCACACGTACACCAATCGTCCAGCTCTTCACCGCCGTTCTTCAGAGGCACCCCAAACGTCCTGACGGGAGATCGTTCCGTGGCACCGCTCCGTTACTTAGGCCAGAAGCGTGTTCACAACATATATTAGGATATTCTTCACTAAGACCTCTTCATCCTCCCTTGACAAAGTGTACAAAGGCGGGGGTTTGTCTGACAAGATACACAGCAATACACAGCGGTACACAGCAGTACACAGCACCACGTCAAAAGTGTAAGTTTCCACAGCACAAAGACTCACCCACCACGCTCAAGTGTACACAAAGGACGCCCGTCTCCTTCTACTTCGCCCAGGTCCGATTGGTGGTGGATAATACGGCCTAGCTGATGGTCTCGTCGCTGTGACTCGCTTCCGTCGAATATTCCCTCGGCTCACCCACCACGCTATCTTAGGGGTAGGGCCGCCCTCCTTCTCCTGGAGGTATCCACTAGAAAGACAGGTTAGTATACAAAACGTCTTCACAGAATATTATTACTCACGAGTACTGTGCACTATTTGTCCCACTGTCCTTCGCTCTGGTCCACACAACAGGCGACGCCAACCCTGCAAAACAGGGCGTCTCTTCCAGTATTTCCACAATTCACTTGCAGGTTTGTACATAAACTCCGTTCTTCTCCTCTTGTTGTGTCTTTGTTTACAACGTTGTCCGTTCGTTTTCGACCTTTAAGGTTCACAATGTCCCTCCAACTGTACCGCTTCAGCCTGGGAAAGAGAGCCGGACCGCCACCAGCAGCGAATCAGATGAGTACAACGCAGCACTTCAACACAACATCAACAACCAGCCCCTAACTGTGATTTAAGCTGTTCTTTTATACTGGCCTGCTCAGCGTGTCCTCCAATCATCACCGCTCCTGTTAACTAGGCACAGCTGTATCCAATTCGCCGATTTTCCCTCCCGCGGCGCTACCGGAAGTTCCGGTGTTCTTCCTTTCTGGCCCGGGTGGAAACACTTCCGGGCGGAACCAAACTTCCTTAACTTTGGTTCCGCCCCTAAAAGTTCGTCACCTTGTGACACGAGTTCAACGATTTGCGCGAGTAGATTACATACAAAGTCAATGCAAAGACGCCATCAGACGCGTCCTGGCGTGGGGCGATGCGAATGACGTGATATGGGCGGCGCGTTTGCCGTGAAAACAAGCGCTATTCGCCTCATACGCGTCTTCGCCCAAGTTGAAAATATTCAACTCGAGCGAAAAATTCGCATGACACGAAGTTAAATCTCGCAAGTAATCTAGTGCGAGCAACGCGATGCGATTGCATGCTTTGCGTTTGGTGTAAACCCACAGTTACTGTGGGTGTACACCAGATGCGAGTTCAACGATTTGTGCAAGTAGATACAAAGTCAATGCAAAGACGCAATCAGACGCGTCCTCGCGTGGGGCGATGCGATTGACGCGATATGGGCGGCGCGTTTGCGGTGAAAACACGCGCTCTTCGCCTAAAACGCGTTTTCGCCCAAGTTTAAAATATTCAACTCGAGCGAAAACTTTGCATGACACGAAGTTTAATCCCGCAAGTAATCTAGAGCGAGTGATGCAATTGCACGCTTCGCGTTTGGTGTAAACCTACAGTAACTGTGGGTTTACACCAGATGGGAGTTCAACGATTTGCGCAAGTAGATTACATAAAAGTCAATGCAAAGACGCGAACAGATGCGTCCTTGCTTGGGGCGATGTGAATGAGGCGATATGGGCGGCGCGTTTGCGGTGAAAACACGCGCTCTTCGCCTGAAACGCGTTTTCGCCCAAGTTGAAAATATTCCACTCGAGCGAAAAATGTGCATGACACGAAGTTAAATCCCGCGAGTAATCTAGAGCGAGCAACGCGATGCGATTGCACGCTTCGCATTTGGTGTAAACCCAGATGTGAGTTCAACAATTTGCGCGAGTAGATTACATACAAAGTCAATGCAAAGACGTGATCAGACGCATCCTCGTGTGGGGCAATGCGAATGAGGTGATATGGGCGGCGCGTTTGCCGTGAAAAAGCGCGCTATTCGCCTCAAACGCGTCTTTGCCAAATTGGAAATATTCAACTCGAGCGAAAAATTCGCATGACACGAAGTTAAATCCCGCGAGTAATCTAGAGCAAGCAACGCGATGCGATTGTACGCTTCGCGTTTGGTGTAAACCCACAGTTAGGCCACCACCAGCATTGTTGTTTTACCAAAGTTTTAATGTCCATCCATATTTATTTCCCAAAAAAATACAGGAAATATGTACACAAAATTAAAAACAATACAATGCTTATAACTAAATGTCTCTTGGCACGAAACACATCTTGAGCTTTTTTGACGAGACTGAAGTCATTCGATTAGAATTAGAAATAAGGATTTCATTTCATTTAGGTTTAAAAGATTGCCTGCTATTGCTTAAGTGGAAGTGGGGTTTACCCTAAATACACTGAATTGACACTTCATCTTATATGTTTATACTGTTTTTCATACAAATGTCCTGTATTTTCTGGTTGTATTTTTAATAAGACTGAGCAATAATTATATATGATCACTAAACCATTGCAAAAACAACAAATCTAACAATGGCAATGGTGGTCTAAGACTTTTGCACAGTACTGTATATACACTAGCCTTTGCGACAACGTTGCATTGTTTCAAAGCAGCTTTATATGCAAGAAAAAGTAATTATTAAATGATTAAATATAAATTATATATAGAATAGAATTTATGCTATTTTTGCACATTTTATTGTTCTAATAAATAGATTATAATCCAATAAAACGAATACAATTTTGGGTGAACTATTCATAATACAAGAAAGCTAAGATCCTCCATGATCCATAAAGATATGCCTCCTCGAAATCATCAACCATCTCATTATACATGCTAATTTAAAACCCATCTAGAAATAACTCTTAACTGCACCTCAGTCTCTTATTTGAATAATTAATACAGATTATTTATTCCCATTGGTGCATATGTAAACAGGTCTTGACATGAGATACAGAAAGACATGAAGTGCTTGTGGCTGATGTTACACTGGAAGCCACTAGAGGGTGTTTTGGTATAGAACAGATAAGACCGTGGACGTTCTGCTCTCTAATCCTTATCAATACAGCTGAGAGAGATTGCCTGTAAGCCCCCTGGAATGGGTTTAACTTTCTTCTCTTTGATCTTTGTCATAAATAGGATGGCAGTTCAATATGTTCAATATGACAAGAGACGTTTCACGCGGGTCAACAAATGGTAAACAAGAGATAAAAAAAGTTTTACTACAGATTTTGAATGTTAATTGTAAATGCTTGCGTTCCCATAAGCATAAGATGCATTAATAGGTTCTTTTCAGGAATTTGGATTTCGAGTATGTGTACTTGTTTAGCAGAAACAAATTTATGCATTTGCCAGACAAAGCAATTTACAGTGCACTACAAGGTATACATTTTTTATTAGTATGTGTATGTGGTCTCTAGGTTAAAACCCATGACCTTTTGCGCTGCTAATGCAATGCTCTACCACTGAGCTATACAGGTTATCAGCATATAATGACAAAATGTGGCCTTTTTTCACACAAAGCTGTGGTATGGCTTTAAACACTTGGAATATAGTGCAGTAAATAATAAGGTAAATAATCATGTAAATAATAACTGACTTTTCATTTTAGGATGAACTCTTCTTTTGAAAGCTACTGTAGGTCTTATTACATTGTTTCCAAACGTCTGATAACTGTCATATACTTACAATGTGAAAAAAAGGGTCAGAATATGTACTCCATCTGTCACTGGGGTGGTATCCTTTCAAAAAGTACAGCTTTGGAAAGAGTTTATATTAGTACCTCAGAAGTACACATTGGTACAGATGTACACTCACCTAAAGGATTATTAGGAACACCATACTAATACTGTGTTTGAACCCCTTTCGACTTCAGAACTGCCTTAATTCGACGTGGCATTGATTCAACAAGGTGCTGAAAACATTCTTAAAAATGTTGGCCCATATTATATAGGATAGCATCTTGCAGTTGATGGAGATTTGTGGGATGCACATCCAGGGCACGAAGCTCCCGTTCCACCACATCCCAAAGATGCTCTATTGGGTTGAGATCTGGTGACTGTGGGGTCCATTTTAGTACAGTGAACTCATTGTCAAGAAACCAATTTGAAATGATTCGAGCTTTGTGACATGGTGCATTATCCTGCTGGAAGTAGCCATCAGTGGATGGGTACATGGTGGTCATAAAGGCATGAACATGGTCAGAAACAATGCTCAGGTAGGCCGTGGCATTTAAACCATGCCCAATTGGCACTAAGGGGCCTAAAGTGTGCCAAGAAAACATCCCCCACACCATTACACCACCACCAGCCTGCACAGTGGTAACAAGGCATGATGGATCCATGTTCTCATACTGTTTACGCCAAATTCTGACTCTAACATCTGAATGTCTCAACAGAAATCGAGACTCATCAGACCAGGCAACATTTTTTCAGTCTTCAACTGTCCAATTTTGGTGAGCTTGTGCAAATTGTAGCCTGTTTTTCCTATATGTAGTGGAGATGAGTGGTACCCAGTGGGGTCTTCTGCTGTTGTAGCCCATCCGCCTCAAGGTTGTGCGTGTTGTGGCTTCACAAATGCTTTGCTGCATACCTCGGTTGTAACGAGTGGTTATTTCAGTCAAAGTTGCTCTATCAGCTTGAATCAGTCGGCCCATTCTGCTCTGACCTCTAGCATCAACAAGGCATTTTCGCCCACAGGACTGCCGCATACTGCACGTTTTTCCCTTTTTTCAGCATTCTTTGTAAACCCTAGAAATGGTTGTGCGTGAAAATCCCAGAAACTGAGCAGATGTGAAATACTCAGACTGGCCCGTCTGGCACCAACAACCATGCCATGCTCAAAATTGCTTAAATCACCTTTCTTTCCCATTCTGACATTCATTTTGGAGTTCAGGAGATTGTCTTGACCAGGACCACACCCCTAAATGCATTGAAGCAACTGCCATGTGATTGGTTGATTAGATAATTGCATTAATGAGAAACTGAACAGGTGTTCCTAATAATCCTTTAGGTGAGTATATATATACCTGTACCATATGAGGACCTTTATAAAGGGTACCGCCCAGTGACAGCTAGGGTACATATTTTGACAATTTTTCTGACAGTGTATAATAACACTGTTATATTTTTTGAATGATAGTTAAGCAAAGTGCACAAGCACTACGCCCGTATATCACCAGGGCTGTCATTCGGCTCTGTTTCGCAGGTAATGAGTGTGCTAATATGGCCGTCATAGCATAATTGCAAATGTGATGTTGCCATACAACATTTCAACAGAAGTTGTAAATAAGTAAGGAGAAACCAAGCAGCATATACACAAATTCACACAGATATCTGCTTTACACCACAAGGGTTATTCATTGGCACAATCCATTAGTTGCTCTGTGGGTGATGTGGCACCACTGATTCACAAAACTAACAACCCACAGTGATAGACTTGATAGACTTTGAAACAAGGACTTGTACAGTATATTCACAGCCTATGCAAATGCAAACCCAACATCACACACATCTTTTTACACTGTCACAAAAATGGTCCCAAGCTGTCACTTGGGCGGTACCCTTTGAAAACGTCCTAATACGTACTATTTAGGTACAGATATATATTTGGTACCAATATGAACCGTCTGAGGTACTAATATGAACTCTTTGTGCAAAGTAGTACTTTTTCAAAGTGTACCGCCGCCCCACTATTAGCTAGCAAACGTTTTTTGACAAATTCAGATTTGTAGATGATTGACAGTTTATTTTCTATTCCCTAAATAATATATGCCCTCTAGTGGTTAAATGCAATGTTTATGTGAGCTGAATATACTTTTAGTCATATGCTACATTAATGAACTGTATTAATGGCAGAGAACAGTTTGTACTAAAGGGAATAGTAGGGCTAGTAACAGCAAGTACTGATAAAAAATTACCTTGAATGCACTTTAAGCTGCTTTGAATAAGAGTGTGTGCAAAATGCATTTTGTTAATGTAATGTATACCCATATAAATTGATATAAGGTCATAAAAGCTGCATTGCACAAGATTTGATGGAGTATAAAATGTCGTTCACGTTTTGGTTTTGTACTGTAATTCTGTTTACACGGCGAGTGTACTGTACGATTGTATGTATATGTGTGTGTGTGTGTGTGTTAAGAAGGGAATTTAGTGTCAGAAGAAGATGCAAGTGTCCCCTGTGTGTACACACATCACATGCATTATGAGCATGTGATTGAACAAAGCACTTAAGATATCAAAGGCAGGGGTGTGGGGGGATTTTAACTTTTGAAGACCGCCAAGACAGCGACTCCATTGGTGCTGATCTGCCCCCCTCTCTCTCTTACTGTATTTATATCTAATGCATGACCTGTGAAGTGCATACATGCCGGAATCCGCTACTTCGACCCATTGTGGATATGGAGCACTTTGTTTAAATGTGGATATGACAGACACGATCAATATAAATAGCCCCTCTTGAATGCACACATACACGCATGCACAAACTCTTTCACTCGCATGCATTGTGCAACTTAAAGCACACTCAAAAGCGTGTGTGCACGAAACCGCCCCTGCAGTGAAAAATGTTTTCATTTTGCCACCTGCATCAAGGATGAAGTCCCCAAAATACCTCAAATCTGTCCATCTGTCAAAGTGTCACAGCCTATGAATCATCACTTGTCTTGAGAGCAGTGGGGTAAGACACAGCAAAGTTCTCAGCAAGCGCAGACAGCTCTGTCTCAATAGTGTCTAATAGACCTAACCGAGAAAACACCAAACTGTGAGGGTTTTTGCACCTTGTATAGTATCAAATTTCAGGGATAAAATAGTGTTTTGAGCGTGTAAGTTTCATTATATATTAATCACAGCTTGCCAAAAGATGCAAAAGCTAATAGATGTCATTGATCTGTTTTGGATTTGTACGGTATGTGGTACCTTTTACTCAAAGGAGTTCTCTTTTAAAACCAAAAGAGAGTTTGTCATGACAACTTTAAAGTCCCCATGAAATTAAAACTGACCATTCTTATTTTTTAATGAAATATTTTATATCAACAATTTATACGTGTGAGCAGGGCCGGAGTGGGACTCATTTTCAGCCCTGGAGTTTCATGCCTTAGACCGGCCCACTTTAGTTCACGACTGACTATTAAAATAATATCTTTAAACCCTCAGTAGTATAAGTCTGCAGTAGTGCACTGTTCTCAGCAGCCTTGCAATTCACTGTATTTTTCAAATATATAATTTCATATTCCGTGCAAATGCAGTAAACAATTATAATTTTTGCCATAATCATGCAGACCTACCATAGGACCATAATATTACTAAGTTAAACTTATTCAAAAACTAAAGGAAACAAATGTGTTCGTGTTTTCCCCTATATTTCTATTTCTAAAAAATTGTGAGTCTTGAGATTAACTGTTGGGTTGATAACGTTTGGAAACCCCTGATATACAATACACAAGCAAGATTTATTAAGTATGCATTGGAAACAAATGGAAGAAAGTCTTTTAGTACTTAGATCATGTCTATTGCTAAATAACGTAGGCTAAGGTAAGCCTACATTGTGTTAAAAAAAAGAAATATCATGGATATACTTTTGAAACTACTTTTTTCAAATAAACTGAGTTTTGCATCAAATAGATTTTTGTTCCTCTCGCAATAAACGATGAATAATGACTATTCATAGAAAATTCATCTATGACTTGGATAAAAAAATACGTTTTGTAAATTCTTTTCCTTTTAGAGTGTAAGACGCCACCCAATTGGCCCAACGTCGAAGTCCAATGCGGTGGTGAAGGTATCACGTGTTCTTTCCTTCCGTAGCGCTTCTAGAAGAATAATTCCATTTGTTTACTTTATTTCTTTGACCTCTGTAGTTAAATTATAATCTGACTCCAATTTATAAGTAAGAATGTAGTGTATTATTCCAATTATCTGTTGATCATAATTTAGATATTGATTATTTATAAATTCCCATAGTCTTAGTTATTCGTTCATTAGGGACCCGATATCGCACAGAGTATACGCCGGCCGTTGCGTATATCTCACGGACACAAAATTGCCAGTCTGACCTTCGTCAGAGGTTGCCGGGTAAACTAATATTTTATGTCTGGCCGCCCCATGCTTGCTCCGATCATAAAATAGTTACTTTAGTCACGATCATGCAACTTGCTAAGTCAGGTGATAGACATAAATCTGAGAGTCCTGGTGAACGTGCCCCATGCTCCATCCAACATCAAAACACCAGTGTGATCAATATCCTGGCATACTTATTTTGCGGTAATATCAGACTCCTTCTAATCTACTGGAAATAATAATTTCTGAAAGAATTAAAATAAATCAATACAATTTGGAAGAATTTAAAATGAATCAATAATAACAATTTATTATGCCAGGCAGGTTACACTTAAATCAATAATTTAGTTTTCAAATTCATGGATCAAAATATCAACATTCACATCCAAAATGTAAAACTTAAAAACAGTTGTAAATGAAATAAAAATCACAAAGTCAAATCATACCTGGCAATTACAACGACACACCGTAGTGCGGGAAGTCTGAATACAGATGCTTCCATCATTAATATAATACACCCAAATGGTGTAGGAAGACTCTTGTTAAAGATTTCTTCCATGATGTTTTAATACACACACAAAGTGTGGGAACTCCTGGTTACAGGATGCCTCCATAAAGTTTGAATACACACAGAGTGTGGGAGCTTCTGGGTACAGAATGGCTCCCAGAACATTTTGCCAGGCCACCTTTTATACACAGCTTGAGAAAGCTACCAAAATCTAGTTTGACCTGTACCAAGTGAAACTAAAGAACACCTGAGGGCTATTTCATAAAACTCGCTTGGAAAAGCGAGGATTAAAGTTACAAAC